>NC_044044.1:44607861-44907861 GCF_901765095.1 Microcaecilia unicolor
GGGAATTGGAGGCTGGTTGTATCAGAGGATGCGGAGTGTGATTGGGAGGGGGGGGGGGGGGTAGCATAGCTGCACTTACCGCTTCTTCTTTAGGTGGTAGTAAATTCAGCTGCACTATCGACATTTCTGACAAAATGCTCAGATCATACCTGCTTCTTAGGGCCTTAGGGGCTCATTTTCGAAAAAGAAAAACGTCTCAAAAGTGTGAGAAAGCACCATTTGGATGGATTTCTTCAATCCAAATCAGTATTTTTGAAACCTGTTTTGCTGATGTGCACCTATGCATTTCATCCGCGGTGCGTCCAAATCAAAAGAAGGCATGTTGGGGGCATTTCAAAGGCGGGATTGGGGTGGGATTGGGCATGCATAACACTTGGACATTTCACAGCCATAATGGAACAAAACCAAAATGTCTAGGGTGAACGTTTTGGTCTAGACTTGTTTTTCTAACAAATAAAACAGAAAAAGGTGCCCTAAATGACCAGATGACCACTGGAGAGATTCAGGGATGACCCCTTTACTTTCCTAGTGGTCACTGACCCTCACTCACCTCCCAAAAATGTGAATAAAAATAGTACTTATCAGCCTCTATGACAAACTCAGATGTTATACTCAGGTCCATTAGAGCAGCATGCAGGTCCTTAGAGTAGTCTAGTGGTGGGTGCAGTGCACTGTAGACAGGTGGACCCAGGCCCATACCTCCCCTCTACCTGTTACACCTGTGGTGGAAACTGTGAGCCCTCCAAAACTCACCAGAAACCCACTGTACCCACATGTAGGTGCCCCCTTCACCCATAATGGCTATTGTAGGGTTACCATATTTGCCGTAAGAAAAAAAGAGGGCACACGCCCTGCCCCGTCACACCCTGTCCTGCCCGTCACACCCCCACCCTGCCCCGTCACTTTGACCTCCCCCCCCAAAGAAAACCAGATTCCCTCTCTCTACCCCCCATGTATATCCCCTCCCTAATTTTCCAGCCTCCCCCCACCCACATGACTCCCCTCCCCTCCTGTACCTTATTCTAGTGCCCCCTCTTTCTTGCCTGGCGCGGCTGTAGACCTGTCTTGCTCCCGGCACCGCTTCAAAATGGCTGCCGAGAGTTCAAGCAGTGACCTTGCAAGACTTCTGGAGCTGAGCTGGTGCTAAGGGTGATTTTGGGGACAGTCCTTGAAAAAGCCTGTGGAGGCAAAACATGCATGTCGGATGTTGTGTCCCCTCATCTGACGTTATATGTATTTGCTCTATGTGAAGATGAGATGAGTATTTAATATTTATTGAAGCTATTCGAAATACTAGAAGTTAATGGAAGTTAAAGCTTTTTAAGAAATTTATAACATAGGAGATTGATGAGGAGCTGAGGTGCTGAAATATCTTGCAACAGTGGTAAAACGCTGGCAAAGGGCACCGCTGAAGTCTCCCTAGATTAAAATTTCACCTCAAATTTTGTTTATTGCTACATATTTATCTGTGAAAAAGAGTGTTTGTTAGCTGAAATTGGGTGGCGGAGCAGGTGGGGGAAGAGAGGTTGGTGGTTGGGAGGCGAGGATAGTGGAGGGCAGACTTATACGGTCTGTGCCGGAGCCGGTGATGGGAGGCGGGACTGGTGGTTGGGAGGCGGGGATAGTGCTGGGCAGACTTATACGGTCTGTGCCAGAGCCGGTGGTGGGAGGCGGGGATAGTGCTGGGCAGACTTATACGGTCCGTGCCAGAGCCGGTGATGGGAGGCGGGAAATACTGCTGGGCAGACTTGTACGGTCTGTGCCCTGAAAAAGGCAGGTACAAATCAAGGTAAGGTATGCACATATGAGTTTATCTTGTTGGGCAGACTGGATGGACCATGCAGGTCTTTTTTCTGCCGTCATCTACTATGTTACTATGTTAAGGTTGTAAGACTGGCATTTGGGAGATATCCTTAGCTAAAGCAGTGTAATGCCATCAACACAGCCCGCACCTATCTCCAACTTCATTATCCGTCTTGCCGGGGTGTCAAATACAAGCTTCTTTTTGCCTCTACTTTTCCCTACTCCAGCCCGAAGACTTGGAATGCTTTACCTCTGAACCTAAAATCTCAATCTGATCATCACCTTTTCAAGAAGATGTTGAAAACGTTCCTTTTTGAAAAAACTTACTCCATTAGTAATTCTGCTTATTAGTCACCCTAATTGTTGTTAGTGTTCTCTCCTTATTCTGCTGTAAAATTCATGTGTTGTACTTCTCTACTTTTGTAATTCATGTAAGCCACATTGTGCCTGCAATTGTGGGAAACTGTGGGGTATAAATGAACCATAAATAAATAAATAAATAACTATTAAAAAAGGCATATCGCAAAGATCCATCCTAAATACCAGTAAGAAATTTCCACTGGAACTTCACAAAACGTAACCTTTAATTTTCTGATTCTTCAAACTAATCTATTCACGATTGAAGTTTATTATTTCTGTTTGTTCAAACTGATTTATCACGTTTGAAGTTTAATCTTATACCTTTTAGTTCTCAGCATGAAAATGAACTTTCTCTACCTGAATATCTAATCCACTCTGTCACCTCCATCTTAACTATGTATTTTCTCTTTTGCCGGAATTGGTGATCACCATTACGGAACAATGTAAGCCACATTGAGCCTGCAAATAGGTGGGAAAATGTGGGATATAGATGCTACAGATAAATAAATAAATAACTACAGGCAAACGAGCAGACTGCTTAAGCCAAGTTGCCAACACTGACATGGAAGAGTAGCCTAGTGGTTAGAGCACTGTGTTGACAGCCAGGGAATCCCAGTTCAAATCCCACTGCCGTTGCTTGGGATCCTGGACAAGTCACTAAGGGGGTCTTTTGCTTAGGCGTGCTGGTGTTTTTAGTGCACGTTAAAAATAGGCACGCACTAAACGCTAAAGACGCCCATAAGAATACATCGGCGTCTTTAGCATTTAGCGTACACCTATTTTTAAACACACACTAAAAACACCAGCGCGCCTAAGTAAAATACCCCCCTCAACTCTCCATTGCCTCAAGCCACTGAATATAGCTTACCTTGACCTACTACTAAAAAGATGGGAGCTCAATCCAAATAAATAAACCTCTCTCATGTTACTTCTTATCTGAAGAAGGGGCCAATGTAGGCTCTAAAACCTCACATTATTTCTGGTTAAAATATAGCACAACCAGAGAATGTGGTAAAGGCAGTTAGCTTAGCGGAGTTTAAAAAAGGTTTGGACGACTTCCTAAAGGAAAAGTCCATAGACCGTTATTAAATGGACTTGGGGACAATCCACTATTTCTGGGATAAGCAGTATAGAATGTTTTGTACTTTTTTGAGATCTTGCCAGGTATTTGTGACCTGGATTGGCCACTGTTGGAAACAGGATGCTGGGCTTGATGGACCTTGGTCTTTCCCAGTATGACAATACTTATGTACTTATGTAACCACACAGAGATATCAACTTCTTTTACCAATACTCTACCACTGGGCTAAAAGAACACCAGTCCCAGCTTGCACTTCCTCCTTGTGTCATAGGCTAAATTTATTGCTAACCAATTACATCTTTATGGATGACAGTATAACTTTGTTTGCTCCCTTCTGTGCTACTTACAGATTGTCCTTCATCTCGATGGGATCAGCAAGAGCCAAAAACATATTGTACAGTACAAAGGACTGTTGACTATCATACCAGGTTGTCTCATGGGATTTTCTTTTGTGTCCATGTTTCTAGTTGGAAATGGAGTCACTTGAGCAGGAGAAACAGAACCTGAGGGTCCAGATAGCACAGATCCTTGAAGACCGGCAACAGCTGATGCACTTAAAGATGTCTCTTAGCCTTGAGGTGGCTACTTACAGGTAGGACGTTTGCTGGATCTTGTCTCTTATTCTGCCCGAGCACACCTGGAAAACTTTAGAGAAGCACATGAACTAGAGAAATATGTTGCCGGAAAGTCACCTACTGAATATCACATCTTGATAGACTTTCGGTTGCTCAGATAGGCTTTGGGTTGAATTGTTATTGTGAAAAGTCCCAATATTTCCAAAATCGGAAACATTGTCAATAATATATATTCAAACAATATTATAAAATACATGAGTTCTTGCAAACTGTGCCCCATACACACTTCCTGACAAAATACATGCCAGTGGAGAAGGGTAGTTACTGGGGTCCCGCAGGGGTTTGTGCTGGGACCGCTGCTTTTTAACATATTTATAAATGACCTAAAGATGGGAGTAACTAGTGAGGTAATTAAATTCGCAGATGACACAAAGTTATTCAGGGTCGTCAAGTCGCATGAGGAGTGTGAAAGATTACAGGAGGACCTCGCGAGACTGGGGGATTGGGCGTCCAAGTGGCTGATGAAGTTCAATGTTGACAAGTGCAAAGTGATGCATGTGGGTAAGAGGAACCCGAATTACAGCTATGTCATGCAAGGTTCCGCGTTAGCAGTCACGGACCTAGAAAGGGATCTGGGAGTCATCGTTGATAAGACGTTAAAAACTTCTGCTCAGTGTGCTGCGGCGGCTAAGAAAGCGCACAGAATGTTGAGTATTATTAGGAAAGGGATGGAAAACAAACACGAGGATGTTATAATGGCGTTGTATCGCTCCATGGTGCGACCGCACCTCGAGTATTGTGTCCAATTCTGGTTGCCACATCTCAAAAAAGATATAAAGGAATTAGAGAAGGTGCAGAGAAGGGTGACGAAAATGATAAAGGGAATGGAACGACTTCCCTATGAGGAAAGGCTGAGAAGGTTAGGGCTCTTCAGCTTGGAGAAAAGGTGGCTGAGGGGTGATATGATAGAAGTCTACAAGATAATGAGCGGAGTAGAGCGGACAGATGTGAAGCGTTTGTTTACACTTTCAAACAACAACAAAATCAGGGGACACAAGATGAAGCTAGAATATGGTAGATTTAAAACAAATAGGAGAAAGTTTTTCTTTACTCAGCGTGTAGTTAGACTCTGGAACTCGTTGCTGGAGAATGTAGTGACAGGGAAAAGTCCATTGAACATTATTAAATTTTTTTTTTTTTTTTTTTGGGGGGGGGGGGGGGGGGGTTGCCGGGTTCTTGAAGCCTGGATTGGCCGCTGTCAGAGACAGGATGCTGGGCTTGATGGACCCTTGGTCTTTTCCCAGTATGGCGGTGCTTATTTACTAATGTGTCATGGCGTGTATGTTATGTTATGCTATAGAGGATTTTATAACCCGCCAACTCCCTTGTATGAGATTCAAGGCGAGAGACCAACAAATAGAACTGATACAATCATCAGGAATAACAGAAAATTAAGTATAAAAAAGCAAAAAAAAAAAAAAAGTAAAAACATCAATACATCAAGAAAACAAACAGGTCTTCAAAGATTATGAAATAAAAAATATTTTTTCAAAAGACGGATCTCAACAGGAAGACCATTCCAAAGACGAACAGCTGAAAAGTAGAGAGAATGTTTATCCACTCCTACCCTAGCAGAGATAATATTTAACCATCTCTCTGACCTCTTATGCAACTTTCTTCAAATCAGTCACCTTACTTTCTAACTGTTCCTACTTTCTTACCCATCTATATGTTACAACTTTGCCTTACCCTTCACTACCAATTATAATGTTCTATTGCGTATTGTGTAGTCATTGCAAGTAGTATACCATGCCATACTTTGTATTGTTTTTGAATATTTTTACTGCTCTAATTGCCTATTTGATCTATTCTTACTGTAAACCGCCTTGAATGAATTCCTTCAAAAAGGCGGCAAATAAATCCTAATAATAAATACATACATATGAGAAAACAGCCTTGAATCTCACACCCTTTATGGATGGAAAAGCCAAGATAAGATGATTGCAAATCCAACATTTAAAACTTTAATCGGTTGTGATAAATCCTCAGAATAAACACCATATAATAGTTTAAATACCAGACATAGCACTTTCCTTGCCTGAACTGGTAACCAGTGTAGCTCTGTCAGCAAAGGAGAAACATGATGTAATCTCGATTTACAAAAAATTAATCTCACTGCGGAGTTTTGAATCAACTGAAGCTTAGAAGTAAGCTTTACCATCAACCCTAAATACAAAGAGTTGCCTTAATCCAGTAAGGCTAGAATAGACAATTGTACAATAACTGTAAAATGATCCCACAAGAAATAAGATAATACCACTGAAAATCCAGATATGGCCCCAGTGAGCAGCATTTATCCGCCTAATATCAACCCTTGCGTGGTTCATTTACAGGGAATCGTGAACAGCTTATTCCAAGCCGTTCTAGCAGCTGTGTTGACCATGGAGAAAATGTGAATCTTTTAGGATTGTAATGATATTGTATATCACTAGCACAGAAATTATACATGAGTTTTTGCCTTTGACATGATAAAAGTTAATCAAGTTATTTTGAGATTTCGTTCTGGGACCTTTGTTTAATAGGGCTTTTTTGAAAATATAGTTTTTCTGGTAGTTTTGTTTTTGGCTTTTAGGTAAACTGGCCCCTACAATCAGTCTTTATTTACAGTTATTGGGGATGTTTCCTCCTGTTTTATTCTCTCACCACCTCCCTCCCCTTCGTAGTGAAACCATAACAGTGATGATGCTTGTTGAGGGGAGGAAAGGAGGGCAACAGAGGTTGGTTCTCTTCAGAACTCTATGGGGCTCATTTTCAAAGCACTTAGACTTACAAAGTTCCATAGTAACCTACTGAACTTTGTAAGTCTAAGTGCTTTGAAAATATGCCTCTATATGTATGCATCGATCCTGCTTTCGAACCATAGGTGCTGCTGACTATGGTTTCCTTCCTGTGAGTGTCTGAGGGGAAGAAGGGGTCTGTGTACTTTCTCTTCATAGGACGCAGAGCCTCAACTGGTCCGATGGAGCAGGGTCAAACCTAGGTGTCTTGACGTGGCTGCACTTATCACTACCACAGTCTATCAAGCTGACCCTGTTTGGCCACAGGCTATCAGAAGAATCTTCTTCCCACTTTATAGTCCATAAGAGTAGATGCCACAAAGGAATACACAGTATAAATCAAATGAAATGACAAAAATTAAATAAAGGCAAGATCATTTTGTGCAATGTGCCATCAGAACCCTGTGTATCCAAGCATAAAGCCAAGTCTGTTCTTGTTTTCTGCACCAAATGTTCTTCATCTGTCTTTAAACTTCTAACAATAATCAATAGCTTTTATGAGCAAGTTTGAAAGCTAAACACTGCTTTTTATTTTTTTCTTTAATGTCGCAATTCCACTGATGCTCTTTTCAGCTCTGTGTTCTAGTTTGCTGTTTCCAGCAGTTCAATTCCAAACATGGGGAGGTGTTAAACTCGGCCTTCTTGTAAAGTTTTTGGGGGTGGGACAGGGTTTATACCAGTGATATGCTGTGTACTAACTGAGTAGGTCAGGGAAACCTTGCTTCGCTTACACTTCGACCCTGGTAGCCTATGTGGTATGAATCAGAAGGTTACGAGGGGGGGGGGGGGGTATATAGGGAATGACAGACAGCTGGCAAAAGTGACTTTTTGCATTCATGGCTTAGAACTAAAATTAGACTTAAACCCATTAAGGCCTCCACCCAACCCCCAAAATAAAAAAAAATTCAGTATGTTGGTAATTGAGCCCTGTCTTTTAAAGACCACCTGCTGAGTATAATAGCCTGAGAGCCAGGGTTCAAATCCTGCATCTCCCACTGATGCTCTTTGTGACCTTGAAGATGTCACTTTGCCCTCTGTTGCCTTAGGTAACACATCAAGTGTAAGCTATCTGGAGACAGAGACATACCTGAATGTGACTCACCTTAACCTACCAATGAAAAAACGTGAGGTAAATCCAAACAAATACATCATTTTGCATATCTTGTACTGCAGAACTGAGGCCTAAGAGTTTCTTTCTATTTTACATCTGTCGAGAAATGCTTTGATGTTCCCATGCATACCTCCTACTCACCCCCACCCTGTTAGACTGTCAATGAAATGCTTGGATGTTTCACTTATATATTCCGTCATCTTCCACATTTGCTTATTTCCGATCTGAGGAAGAAGGACAACCTTCGAAAGCTAATCAAGAAATGTATTAAGTTATGTCCAATAAAAAAGGTATCATCTTATTTTCTTTTCCATGCTTTATTTTGTTTGATTTCTATTGATTACATCTGTCGAGAAAAACTCTCAAGTGAATAAGCCTAAGGGCCTGAATTATCAAGGGTTTTGGTGCATGGAAGACCGTCCTTTGATAAATTAGCTGAGTTTGCAAATTGCTTAGGTCCATTTAGCGGCCTAGGTTATGATAGAAAAGAGGAGATTTTAGAAGCCTGCTGGCCTTCATTCTTGGTCCCTAGTTAATTGAAAATGATCATGTTTCTTTCTAAAATGGAAACATTTTTTTGAGAAACTATTCCACCAGCTGCTCACTCTTACCACATAAAAGTCCTCTTATACTGACTGTCATAAAGTCCGTGCAATGATGTGATAATGTGTATGTTACTGGTAAATGTGTATGGGGCGAAGTTATCACGTGTTTAGGTGATAAAATACACTATTTTATTCACGTATTTGAAATATCTAGATGCAGACATTTACTCAAGAGCAGATGTGCATGTCCACACCTGCAAAACAGATGTGATTTCTGCCACTTACGCTAGTATTTTCTAAAGACACGTGGAGGCGTATTTTTAAAATGCTTAGACTTACAAAGTTACATATTGGACGATATTTAAAACCATTCAACCGGCCACGAACGGCTCCTGGCCAGTTAAATGGCACTTTGCTGGCTGTCTCCTGCTGAATGTTGTCATAGTGTTATATCACGCGATATAGCCAGCTAATCTGCCGATATTCAGCGCATTGGTGGCCAGATTAGGCCGCTGAAATAACTGGTCTATCTTTGGCCAGTTTGAACTTAACTGGCCAGCACTGAATATCGACTTGGCCCAGTTAAGTTGAAACCGGTCAAAATACAAAGAAAAAACCCCAAAGAAAGGGGGTCCATGCAGCTTCCACAGGAGAAGAACAAAAAAACAAAAACCAGTAAGGTGGAAGTGGGACTGTACCAAGTAACCAAGACTGACCATAGGTAAAAAGTATCCAAAAATGACTCCATAAAAAGGACCCAACAAGGGCCGTGTTTTGGCTGGAGAGCCTTCCTCAGGGGTCAAGTCCTTCAAATCAAAAACTTCACAGAGCTGTATAAACATATAGTATAACGTATTCCTGTAGTGATGAAATCACTTTGAAGAAAGAGCTCCTGCTAGCGTGGCAAGCCTCACTGGCCAAAATATGCCAGGATATTCAATGCCGGTTACCAAAAACGGCCTGGCATTGAATATTGGGGCTCAGTGCTGACCACAGGAGGTAGCCTGGCTACCTTCCTTGGTCTGAATATTAGACCCATAGTAACCTATGGAACTTTGTAAGTTTAAGTGCTTTGAAAATGAGTCCCGTGGAGAGGCATAATTGAAAGGGACGCCCAAGTTTTGCTGAATACGTTCTCACAAAACGTCCCGGTGGAGGGGCGGGGAAACCCATATTATCGAAACAAGATGGACTTCCATCTTTCGTTTCGATAATACGGTCGGGGACGCCCAAATCTTGACATTTAGGTCGTCCTTAGAGATGGTCGTTTCTCATTTTCGGTGATAATGGAAACCAAGGATGCCCATTTCAGAAATGACCAAATGCAAGCCCTTTGGTCATGGGAGGAGCCAGCATTCATAATGCACTGGTCCTCCTGACATGCCAGGACACCAACAAGGTACCCTAGGGGGCACTGCAGTGGACTTCAGAAATTGCTCCCAGGTACACAGCTCCCTTACCTTGTGGGTTGAGCCCCCCAACCCCCTCCCCCCCCCAAAACCCACTACCCACAACTGTACACAACTTCCATAGCCTTTACGGGTGAAGGGGGGCACCTAGATGTGGGTACAGCGGATTTCTGGTGGGTTTTGGAGGGCTCACATTTACTACAACAAGTGTAACAGGTAGGGGGAGATGGGCCTGGGTCCGCCTGCCTGAAGTGCTTTGCACCCACTAAAATTGCTGCAGGGACCTGCCTACTGCTGTGATGGACCTGAGTATGACATTTGAAGCTGGCATAAAATATTTTTAAAGATGTTTTTTGAGGGTGGGAGGGGGTTAGTGACCACTGGGGGGGGGTAAGGGGAGGTGATCCCCGATTCTCTCCGGTGGTCATCTGGTCAGTTCGAGCACCTTTTTGTGCCTTGGTCATAAGAAGAACAGGACCAGGTAACGTCGTCCAAGTGCTCGTCAGGGACGCCCTTTTTTCTCCATTATGGGTTGAGGACGCCCTTGTGTTAGGCATGCCCAAGTCCCGCCTTCACTACGTCTCCGACAAGCCCCTGTGAACTTTGATCGTCCCTGCGATGGAAAGCAGTTGGGGACGCCCAAAATCGGCTTTCGATTATGCTGATTTGGGCGACCCTGTGAGAAGGACGCCCATCTTCTGATTTGTGTCGAAAGATGGGCGCCCTTCTCTTTCGAAAATGAGCCTGATAGTCACCTTTGCAATTTTTTAAAAAATACAATAAGGTCTATGTAGTCAACCACTTGCACTCAAACTAGTTGCCCTCCATATGGTTTTCCTTTATAACCACAGCTTTAAGGGATGCAGATGGTTTCTCATTGCCAGATTGTATGACACAGTCCTGGTATCAACCAGTGGCGTACCAAGGGGGGACTGTCCACCCTGGGTGCACGCCGCTGGGGGGGGTGCCGCGCGCCTGTTGGTCCGAGTCCGCTCATTCCCTCCCTGCTGCTCCCTCTGCGCGGAACAGGTTACTTCCTGTTCCGAGGCAGAGGGAGCAGCAGGGAGGGAATGAGCGGACTCGGCCAACAGGCGCACAGCACCCCCCCCCCCAGCAGGTAAAAATGCACCCAGGGGGGGAGGGTGTAATTTTGCCGGTGGGGGGGGGGGGGCTGTAATTTCGTCGGGGGGGGGGGGGTGGCCACGCTGCACCCGGGGGGGGGGGGCGCATCGGTGATCCGCCCCGGGTGTCAGGCAGCCTAGGAACGCCACTGGTATTAACATTCATTTGAAGTACAGTAAAAGTACGCAACAAAGCGCAGAGAAAAAGGAGTCATGTCATGTGTAGTGAGAAGGTTTCTCTTCCTTCAGAGTTCAAAAGATGATTACAGAGAAACTGGCCCTGAGAAAAGACCCCCAGAGGGTCTTTTCAGAGAGAAATGAAGAGCTGCCTGAGGGGGGATGGGGACGGACAGAAACACTGAAGGGTGAGGAATGCAATGCTTCAGATCTCAACACTGTCCCTCCAGAACTTCCAACTGGAGCGTTAAAGCCTTTTTTTTTAACGTTCTTTGCTTTGTAGGGTTAAAAATAATAATCAATAGAAATGGAATAAAATAAAACATAGAAAATAAATTAAGATGATACCTTTTTTATTGGACTAACTTAATACATTTTTTGATTAGCAGGCCTTCTTCGTCAGATCAGAAAAAAAAATGATTAAAAAAGAAACTTCTTCCCCCACCTCCCAAGTGAAAAAGAAAATAGGACCTGACCATCTGAATTCAACTAGTGGGCAGAGAGTTTAGCTTCCTTTGTCTGCTACCCCCCACTCCTACCACCTCCTCACCCCTCCCTTTCAGAAGAGGTTCCACCCCTCCATGGGAACTTACTGGAAACCTGCATTTCTCCAGTGTCAAGGATCTCTCCTTTATCCTCTGCTACGGGCAACGGCCCTTCCAGATGGCATTATACAAAAGTCCTATTAGCATGAGAACAGAGCCTGTTGCAAATAAGGTTGAGTGTGTACCCCACCCACCCACCCACCCCTGCTCTTCCACCACCCCCAGTCTAGTCATTATGTCATCCTGTGCAACTGGACAGTTGTTCCTTGAAGGACCAGAAAAAAAAATAAGTACCAAGAAAGATAAAGCAGTGGCATATTTCAAGAACTCAGCCATGCCTGCAAGCATTTGTCTGTGACAGCAGGGGGCAAAGGGTTTTGTGCCTGAAGGCAAAAGATGCAAACATAAGCACTACATATCAGTCCTTTTGGAGTCCATAGAGACCCAAGAGGAAGAAGACACTTACTACTACTACTACTACTATAAATCTTTTCTATAGCGCTACCAGTCGTACGCAGCGCTTCACAATTTAACACGAAGAAAAGATAGTCCCTGCTCAAAAGAGCTTATAATCTAAATCAGGACAGACAGACAGGACAAATGCACTCGATCTGCAGCCCCTCCCTACCTCTCTACCCTCACCTCCCCCTACGTTCCTACCCATAACCTCCGCTCTCAAGACAAATCCCTCCTTACATAGTAACATAGTAGATGACGGCAGAAAAAGACCTGCACGGTCCATCCAGTCTGCCCAATAAGATAACTCATATGTGCTACTTTTTGTGTATACCCTACTTTGATTTGTACCTGTGCTCTTCAGGGCACAGACCATATACAGTAAGTCTGCCCAGCACTATCCCCGCCTCCCAACCACTGGCTGTGGCACAGACCGTATAAGTCTGCTCAGCTCTATCCTCGCCTCCCAACCACCAGCCCCGCCTCCCAACCACCGGCTCTGGCACAGACCGTACAAGTCTGCCCAGCACTATCCCCGCCTCCCAACCACCAGTCCCGCTTCCCACCACCGGCTGTGGCACAGACCGTATAAGTCTTCCCAGCACTATCCCCGCCTCCCTACAACCAGCCCCGCCCTTTCTGCCTCGCCTCACCCCATGCTTGGAACAAACTCCCTGAGCCCATTCGCCAGGCCCCCTCCCTGCCCATCTTCAAATCCTTGCTCAAAGCCCACCTCTTCAATGTCGCCTTCAGCACCTAACCACCATACCTCTATTCAGGAAATCTAGACTGCCCCAACTTGACATTTCGTCCTTTAGATTGTAAGCTCCTTTGAGCAGGGACTGGCCTTCTTTATTAAATTGTACAGCGCTGCGTAACCCTAGTAGCGCTCTAGAAATGTTAAGTAGTAGTAGTGATAAGGGTAGGACAGACAGATAGGACATAAGGGAAGGGACTAATGAAGAGAAGAAGACAAGATAAAGGTTACGAGCAGGTGACAAGTTAGAAATTAAAAGCAGCATCAAACAGGTAGGCCTTTAGCCCGGATTTGAAGGCGGCCAGGGATGGAGCTTGATGCAATGGTTCAGGGAGTCTATTCCAGGCATAAGGTGCGGCGAGATAAAAGGAACGGAGTCTGGAGTTAGCGATGGGGGAGAAGGGTACAATTAGGAGAGATTTGCCTAGTGAACGGAGTTCCTGGGAAGAAGTGTAGGGAGAGATGAGGGTGGAGAGGTAGTTTCCTTTTATAACTTTGCTATCTGGCTAGGGTGTTTCGGCCTTTTTTTTTTTTTGGTCTTGATTAACACCGCAAGGAAACCAAACACTAGCTTGATATGTGAGGATTTTGTTTATTCCTTCATTGTTTCAGATGCTAACAGATTAAAAATAATACTGAAGTCTAATCAGAGAGTTAGTGTCAGGCAGTATCTATAAATGATATACCCATGTGCTTGTGCTACCTGATATAAAATAAAGTGTGTGTGTGTGTGGGGGGTGGAATCTCAGTTTGGAAGCAAGCCTTTAATGCACATAGCAAAATCAGGCAACCGAATATAGTCTAATCCCCTTAAAGCACTTGAGGGTCAATGTGACTGTGGTGATAATAATGAAAACAGTTACGATAGGTAAATCTCAACAAATTTGTTTTTTAAAATTCTTAATAAGAAGCCCCTTCTTGAATAAGGGCGGAGTTATCTGTAGGAGCTTATATGCACAGTGCCCACATCCAACTCCAGGCCATTTCGTGGGGGGGGGGGGGGGGGGGGGGGCTGGGACAGACTGGCTCAGTTAACTCTCTTTACAGCTGAGTTCTTGGGTTTTTTGGGTGAGCAGAAGCTAAAGGCATTGTCATGTGTGAAGATATATGGAGACCAGCTCTCCCATGAGCATCCAAAGAGACTGATTCAGACCAAGGGTATAACCAGATACCCAATTTTGGGTGGTCATGACAACCTCATCCCCTTGCCTGGCATCTCTCCCAGGCGATCAGGGGTCACTTAACTCCACTTCCCCGACCCCCTGTACCTTTAAATCCTTTAGGTCTTTGCCAGCAGTGAGCAGCAACTCATTCTCCGTGTTCGCGCCGGTTCTGAGCCTTCCTTTTGACGCAACTTCCTGGTCCCATGAACAGGTTTGGGCTGATGCAAGCAGGTGGAATGTGCTGCTGCTTGCTGCTGGTGAAGAACTAAAGGATTTAAAGATACCGGGAAGGGGGTAGAGTTAAGTGACTCCCCCCCCCCCCCGATCTCCCAGAGGGAGAAATGCTGGGAGTTTTCAGCTGGCAGGGCCCACCCATGGTTAAGTCACTGAGGGCCCAAAGCACAAAGCGGCTGCCCCGCTAAACTTTAGCGAATTGCAAACAGTGCACAATGCACAAAGATCACATGCAAATGAGATGCACGGATCTCCTTTGGTGCATTGCTCGCTGACCCCAGACCCTGACCCCCCGCATCTCCCGACCCCCCCCCCCCCAACACCCCTGACAAAATTCCATGGTGGTCTGGTGGACACCAGACCCCCCTGACCCCCCAACAAAACTCCTTGGTGGTCAAGTGAACCACACACCCCCATCCCAGCAAATGACCCTGGTGGTCTAGCGATCCCCTCCCTCCTCCCTTGCCCTCCCCGGGCAGGAGCTGAGCACCACCATTTTAAATGCGGCAGCACCGAGGTAGGAGCTGCTGCTCCTGCCCAACTTTTGTTAAGGTACCGGGGAGGGCAGGGATGATGGAGGGGATCACTAGACCACCCGGGAAATGTTGTCGAGGAGTGGGTCTGGTGTCTACCAGACCACCAGGGAATGTTTTCAGGGTGCCGAGGGGGGTGTGGTGGTGTTGTTGGGAAGGGGCCATGTGTGGGGGGTTAGTGTTAGGTGTGGGGGGTGTCACGAGGGGGGGGAGAGGTAGGGAGCACAAGCAGGCAACCTTTGCAGCAGCCTGCTTGTGTTTTATTCCTCTTCCGACAGCTCCAGAGCAGAATACTCATTAAAATACTAATGAGCTCATTTGCATTGGGTTCTCAGTGGCTGCCAAGGGCACACGTTAGAACCAAGGAAACCCCTTTGGGCATTGCTCGCTAAATAATGTTTGCTTTAGGTTGGCAAGAACCAGTCTAAAACAAATGTTAACAGCACAGTAAGCTTTGTGCATTGGGCCCTGATTCAGGCTTGGTTTTAATCCTCACTGTATAATACAGGACTGGGTCAAACTCTTTAGGTTGGCTTGGAGTGAAAAGAGAATCCTAACAGTTTACACCTCAGTGATCCAAGAATATCAGTATCGATGCATGATCATTAAATGTAGGCTTTATTTTGTCATATGGCTGCAAGCAATCTGATAGCAAAGCTGGGATAACTTCAGTAGCGACCTCTTCTATTGTTCCACTTGATTCCTAATTTTCTGGGCACTTTAAATTAAAAGTTTCCTCCTTATGCAGGCCAGGGCCCCCTCCTCTTCCTTCCAACATATGATCCCGTTTCTCCCCCATCCTCCCCTTCTGGCCTCCCAAATTCCTCTTGCACTAACACTGTCTTATTTTCAGACAGGACTGGTTCCTCAGCTGTTATGGAGGGTAGGGGTATGAGTCATGCATTTCATATACTGCCTTTCTGTGGTGCAACCAAAGTGGTTTACAATTATATACAGGTACTTTTCCTGTCCCTGGTGGGACAATCTAAGCTTTTTGCAACTAAGGCAATGGAGGGTTAAGTGACTTGCTCAGAGTCACAGGAGCTGCAGTGGGAATTGAACTCAGTTCCCCTGGTTCTCAGTGTACCACACTAGCCATTAGGACTACTCATCCACCTTGCTTGTGGGATGGGTTCTGCTGCCCCCCCCCTCCTCACTTGCTGAGATGTCCTTCAATCAGACATCTAAGTGACTGCAGCTCAACAATGAGATCCTAATTACATAAGGTCATTCATACAGGGCTGGTATTAGGCATTCAGAGGGGACCCCAAAGCTTGCCTTCAGCCAATGCCTCCTTCAGCAAGAGGGAGGCTTGGGAGCCTCTTGTAGTATGGAGGCACCGGGCAATTGCCTGTTTGCCATCCCCTAACGCCAGCCCTGCTTTCAGACACGTGGAAGAGGTGGTTCCTGCTCCAAGAAACTTCTAAGTCTAATTTAATATGAAGCTGACAATCCTCAATGCATAGTAACACTCACTTATCTTGTTGACATTATTTTAATTCATATTTCTTATTTATACAGTACCAGGGGCGAACTGACCATTTGAGCAACCGGGCAGTGCCCGAGGGCCCAGAAGCTGTAGGGGGCCCAGAGGCTCTGCCCAGTTGCCCGCCGCTGCACACTACAGGCCCTACAGGGCCCTGGTGTGATCTAGCGCCCGCTCCCTGGTTGCACCGCTGTGTTGACAAAATGGCTGCTGAGACTCCTGCGGTCGTGTCGCAAGAGGTGAAACTACCGTGGGATGTCTTGGCAGCCATTTTGTAAACATGGCGCCATGCTGGGCAGAGTAGAGACAGCTGGTGGGCAGGAAAGGGAGGATTTATTTCCTGCCCCCGAAGAAGCCACAGCCACTAGACCACCAGGGACCTTGAAGGTGGAGGGAGGGGACAGCAGCAACACGGTGGGATGGCCCAGAGTACTCTCAATCCGCCCCTGTACAGTGCTATAATGGATAATTCACCTTATTATAATGTTAAACCCACCAAAGAACTTAAATAAAGTTGAGGTTGGAACCTTCTCAAGATTATACAGAATGAAACCAATCTTTTAAAAATAACCGTGTAGTGTGCATCTCATCCCCCTCTGCCCCAGAAAGAAATCACAGTGGCTTTGTAGTCATGGAGAACAGTGGATGCTGTACAGTCCTTGCTTGGCGTCACTCTGTCCTTCCTCTGGGAGGCTTGAGGTGGTGGCCATGGGTGTGGGGGTTTGAGCTTCTGAGCAGGATCTCATGTTTAAAATTCCAAGGCACAAAGAATACACTGTGGCTTGAAAGAAAAGAAAACTTAACTGAGGCGTGCGCTAGTAACTTCAGCTGTTTACCAATGAATTAGAGCTGTATGGTGGCAAAAGGGTGTTTGTCAGCATCAGAGTAATCATTCATCCTGTCTGCATTTCAGGACACTCTTGGAAGCGGAGAGCACAAGACTGCAAATGCCTGTGGTAGACTACACGCTAGCAACCACCTTTAGAGGTAAAATGAATCTCCTGAGCAAGCCAACATTGCAACCTCCTGCTGCTTCCTAAGGCTGTCCCTGCTGGAAAGGGTTTGGCTGTGATTTTAGGTAGAAGAAAGCTAGTTGAGTCTACAGCCTCGATCATGTAACTTTTGAACAGAAGCACGAGAAAGGGGACAAGAGCTTGGGCATAATAATCAGGGCTGTCTGTGGACTGAAGTAGGGCCCAGAACTTTCTATAGGTACTGCACTCAGGGATGGCCTGCTTCCCATGGCCCCAGCGTCTGTCCTTCCCCCCCCCCCTCCCGCATGTGGAGGAGTGTTGGTGTAGACAAGAAGTGGGGCCCCCCCCCCGCACCCAGCTAGGCTCCTTCTTCTGTTTCTGGCCTATGTGTCATGGTCTGGCTTTAGGCCTGCGTGGTGTGAGCGCCACAGGGGCTTGGTGTGGTTGCAGCTTTCACAGCTGGCTAAAGGTTTACCATTGTCCACTGATGACAGACTTTTAAGCCCAAAATGATGTTCATTGTAAAGAAGCAATAGATCAGATGCAGGTATGCCTTTTTCAGCTAATTTGCATTTTGTTTTATTGGAGTCATACTTGACATACAAAGTGTGTGTCTAGAAACCAAAATGTAGCTGATAGATTTTTTGCAAAGGTTGAGCTGGGTGTTGTATTTAAGTACAGAGTCTGTCAAGCACAGTTTGGTACGGGAAAGGTATCGCCTTGATCCTCTATGGTGAAAATCGCAGTCAACAGCATTGGTAAAGTAGCCGTCTTGTTCTACCGGGAGGCTAAATTTAGCCTTGGCAAAAATGGCCCATCCCAGGGGCAGCAGAAATGAGTCAGGAAAGGGGAAATGCATGTGTATTTTCAAAGCTGGTAATTCTGATTTTCAAAGGCAGACCACTCATATAGCTACTCTTTGAAAATCAGTTGCAAGATACAATAGTGCAACAGTAGGCATGGATCTTCCACCAGTCCTATGTAGTACCCCCTCATTCTAAAACAGGCCACCTAAAGTTAGGTGCCAGTTGTGCACGTAAGCAGTGGCGACCCTACCGTTAGGGGGTCCTCAGGCGGCTCTCTCTCCTTCCCTCCTCAACCCTCTTCCCCACGTTTACCTTAGTGGCAGTTGCAGCGATTCCCATAGGCTGCCTCTGCCGCTGGCACCGGCCTCTTCTTCCTTCTGCGACAAGACGCGGAGGCGGGACGCAGTAGAGTGAAGGGGGCGGTGCCAGCAGGACAGCTTATGGAAATCACTGCCACTTTTTGGGAAGAGGATCGAGGAGGGAAGGGGGAGATGCCAGACCAGGAGGAGGTGGCGCGGCATCTCATCCCTGCCCTGGGCCTCCCCTGCACGTAAGTGATACCAAACTAGCATTTACGCACGTGATTGTTACAGTTAAGTGTGCAAGAGCTATCTACATGTTCAGCAGTGCGCAATTCACCCGTCAAGGGTTTATACACGTGGGTGGGGCATGGGCAGCTCCCACATTTACTTACTATTGTAAGTTAATTGGTATGGTGTACATTTAGGGGTGCGCATTTGCATCTGCTATTGACATGGCATGAGTGGGCACGCTTAAATGTTACCACATAAAAGCCGACTTACACTAGTGTTCTGTACAGAATCTGGTCACCCAGAGACCGTTGTAGACCTAGCACATATCCCCTGATTCTATAAAAGTATAAATCAATATATGCGTCAGGTTTCTCTTACATATGCACACAGCTCTGGAATTCTCTACCAAAACACCTGAAATCTACAAATAATCATCTAGAATTCTGAAAACCCCCCTAAAAACTCACCTGTTCAAGAAGGCACACCCCACAGTATCTGACATAAACACAGAATAATGAAATGTGGCATTTTAATCATGAAACGGGCAGTTTTCATCCCCGATGCATGATCACACCCTAACATTTTGTCTGAATCACCCCAACCTATTTACCGATACTTCTTTACTGTACTTGTCACTGTAATAGTACCCCAATACTGTATTTGTTCACACCGGAGTCTGTAACCACCTCTCCGGACCTATGTAAGCCACTTTGAGCCTACTAATAAGTGGGAAAAGGTGGGATACAAATGTAACAAAATAAATAACTAAATAATTAGCACCAATAATTGGCTTTTTAACAAACAATTACTGACACTAATTATATTTCATTGGCACTTGATGTGTAAATTTAAATTTACACGCCATCTGAAAAAGAGGGGGCGGAAACGGGAGGGTCATGGATGGAATGAGGGTGTTCCTAAAATTAACACAAATTGTTATGTTATAAAATAACGGGGATACTTGTCAAATATAGGTGCGTACATTTGCACCACGTTTCAGTCGGTGCAAATGGCCTTGCCTAAAGTTAGACGCAATTCCCGGACGTAAGTGCTAGTTTGTAAACCGCGCCTTAATTTAAGCACGGCTTACAGAATAGCGCTTTTTTGGGCGCCAAGATAGAATCTAACTCTTGGTGTGCTGCATCTTGACCCTCAACTTTTGGCACCTCTTATACAATTGTCTCCTATAGGTTTTGTATCAATGACATACACGGATAGATTCAAGAAAGGGCAACTAAACTTAGGTGCCAGGATGCAGTGTGCTAGATGTGGATGCTATAAGTCCAGAATACTAGCCTAAGTCAACACATGCGTCTAACTTTAGGCGTGATCACTTACGCCACGTCAAAGCCTGATGTAAGTCCTCACATCTAACTGTAAGCAGTTGGTTGCGTTCATACTTCTATTCTAAAACATGCCCCTGTAATTGCTAGATACACTCATGATCCACCCATGCCCCTCCCACGGTCACACACCCTAGTGGCAGGACTACTGACCAAAAGCAGTTGTGCTTGCAACTACTACTACTACTAATCATTTCTATAGCGCTACTAGATGTACACAGCTCTGTACACATTACGTGCAGGTACTTTCCCTGTCCCTAGTGGACTCGCAATCTACGTTTTTGTACCTGGGGCAATGAAGGGTTAAGTGACTTGCCCAAGGTCACAAGGAGCTACAGTGGAAATTGAACCCAGGTTGCCAGGATCAAAACCCACTGCACTAACCATTAGGCTACTCCGCTCTGCTAATTGGTGCCAATTAATTCCACTTAAAGCCTCTTATTGCTCATTAACACTAGCAACTCATTATTAAATTAATTTACATGCGCAACTGACCTTATTCTATTACTTGCTCATGCAAATTTCTGCACTAAGCGTAAGGTCGGGTGTACAAGTTTATAGAATTCGCAGAGTAGTATTAGTTGGCATGAAAAACATTTACAGAAGCAAACTGATGCTGAATGTCCTTGTTTTCTTTGTGTGCTTTTTCAGAGAACAAGAAAGAGCTAGGCAGCAGCAAGCTGCAGGCTGTGATTCCTGATGTCAGAAGATCAGTCTCCAGGGAATATAGACTGAGCTCAACCCCTGTCCAGAGAGAAGAGAGGAGACCGCCACCAAAGAAAGCCCCGAATGCCTTCTTGAGCATAAAGTCGACCATTTCACCAAAGGGTGGAAGTCCAGTCACTAGGGAGTTTCAGAAAGTAAACTCTGTACTTCAATCTCACAGTCTTAAGTACACCAGTGTCTCTGGCTTTAAAAAAGATTCTGCTATTAAAACAGAAAAAGGACAGGAACTCCCCAGTACAAATGAAGTAATCACCAAGGCCAAAGTGGAAACCACTTCTAATCCACTTTTCCAGAATTTGTCGGTCCTGGATGGTATGCCATTGGTAGTGTCAGAGACAGACATTTTGTCAAGCCCCGACACAGTTCCGTACTCTGAAACAGAACAAGCAGAGAATTGCTTAGAAGAAAAAGGCCATCAAACTCTAGTGGAGGAATTTCATAAGAAAACAAAAGAATTCAACACAGAAGATCAGATACCGTGCGGTAAGGAGGAGAAGTTTAATGGTGAGACAATGCTGGATTCATTCTCTGCTGCACAGCTGGTTACTGAAACGTTAGAGGCGGCTTTGAAAGAAGTAAAAGAAAGCGATGGGGAATTTAATCCATTTCATTCGGACACTGAACCTAGCTTGCTTAAAGCAAAAGAAGCCAGCTATGACCTATCTTCCAATGATCAAGAAATAAATGGAAATTCTCTTTCAGTAGAAACCGATGGTCTAGTTTCCACCCATGTAAAAATAATTCAGGAAGACCTTGTACAAAGGTACGAGAGTCAAATGCCAACAAGAATACCGGCATCACAAACTGACCCAGAGAAAGACGCCGAGATATCAAATGATGCTCCCAGTGACCAAGGACATGATTTTGAAAACTGTTCTCAAGAAGCAGACACAGGAAATTCCAAGGACCTGGAGAGTCCTTATGTAGAAAAAAGAGAAGAAAGCATTAAGGAGCGAGATACTACTATGCAAAAAATAGAAGCGGTATCAGACATTCCGTTCACCGATGAAAGGTGTGAAACTGATTCCTCCGAGGATGTCATATCCTCTCAGCATGCTGCACTTGATAAGGAAGAACCTAATCTGCTAAGCACTGAAAATTATGAAGAGTCTGAAGTGATTAGCAGTTATGTGGTAGGCAGTTTGACTGAACACCTCAAAAAGCCACCGGGAACTGAAAGGGACAGCCACGACACAAGCAGAAGTGATCAAGATAGTCCGAGCAGCATAGAAGTAGATTTAGAAAAGTTTGACAGAAAAAAGTCTGACATTGAGCTTTCAACTATAGGAATGTCAGAAGGTGAGAAAGTAGAAGAATTGGCAAGCATCTTACGGGGAAATGATTTTGAATCACAAAAAGAAGTACAAGAAAGTGAATTGTTGAGGGTAGAGATGCAAGTTGGTGAAGCCGTCAGGTATCACGAATCATTCTTTGCAGATACAGAAGAGAAACATGTTAATGGAGATGATGTCTCAATTGAACAAGATGAAGAAAGCAAGCAGGGAAAATTGGCAGATAAGGAGGACATTGATGTAGAGAATGCAACAGGTATAGCAGAGGTGACCTCAGAGAGGAAGATAGAAGAGACCTTAGATATAGCTAAAGACAATACTGAAGGACATGAAAATGTGGACTTAGAAGAAGATATAGTGGGACAAGAGAATCACACTGAGACAATTAACGCTTTGGGACACGAGAACTTGAGAGTTGAGACTATTTCAGAAAAAGAGAACACAGGTTTGACAGAAGATCCTTTTGGTCAGGATATCTTGGGCCACGAAACTTTAGCAGTGGAGGCAAGTATCTTGAAACTGGAAACCATAGGAAGTGATGAAGAAAAAGAGGAGAACTGTGAGAGATGGCTGCCAATAGAGAGTGACTCGAAGAGGGAAGAGAGTAAACAAGACCATTCTGAAACTGAAGAAGCTACAAACATTGATTTCTCCTATGAGACAACATGGGGAGATCCTTCTGCAGCAAGTGCAGAAAGGAAGGATCATACCAGTGATACGGTGGACAATTTGGATTCAGAACTGAAAGTAATTACAGATGACGAAGATGTGAAAGACTATGCTGAGGAGATACCTCCAACAGACTACAGAAACCCAGTGCAAGAAATGGAAACCAATATTAGCTTTGTTCAAGATGTTTTTCTGGAGGAATATATGGATATCACAAGAGAGTACAAGGAAGACCAAAGTGTTAGTGTACAGCATATTAAAGAGACATTGATCCCTGAAAACAGCGAGGAACAGATTGTGGCACTGGATGAATCTCAAAAAGCAGAGCAGGACAAAGACATGCCTACAGTGCCCACAGGCTTAGAAGTTCAGGAGGAATTACTGGATGAATCTCAAAACACAAAGCAGGACAAAGACATGCCTACAGTGTCCACAGACTTGGAAGTTCAGGTGGACTTACTGGATGAATCTCAAAAAACAGAGCAGGACAAAGACATGCCTATAGTGCCCACAGGCTTAGAAGTTCAGGAGGACTTACTGGATGAATCTCCAAAAACAGAGCAGGACAAAGACATGCCTACAGTGTCCACAGGCTTGGAAGTTCAGGAGGACTTACTGGATGAATCTCCAAAAACAGAGCAGGACAAAGACATGCCTACAGTGTCCGCAGGCTTGGAAGCTCAGGAGGACTTACTGGATGAATCTCCAAAAACAGAGCAGGACAAAGACATGCCTACAGTGTCCACAGGCTTGGAAGTTCAGGAGGACTTACTGGATGAATCTCCAAAAACAGAGCAGGACAAAGACATGCCTACAGTTTCCACAGGCTTGGAAGTTCAGGAGGACTTACTGGATGAATCTCCAAAAACAGAGCAGGTCAAAGACATGCCTACAGTGTCCACAGGCTTGGAAGTTCAGGAAGAATTACTGGATGAATCTCAAAAAACAGAGCAGGACAAAGACATGCCTACAGTGCCCACAGGCTTGGAAGTTCAGGAGGACTTACTGGATGAATCTCAAAAAACAGAGCAGGACAAAGACATGCCTACAGTGTCCACAGACTTGGAAGTTCAGGAGGACTTACTGGATGAATCTCCAAAAACAGAGCAGGACAAAGACATGCCTACAGTGCCCACAGGCTTGGAAGTTCAGGAGGACTTACTGGATGAATCTCCAAAAACAGAGCAGGACAAAGACATGCCTACAGTGTCCACAGACTTGGAAGTTCAGGAGGACTTACTGGATGAATCTCCAAAAACAGAGCAGGACAAAGACATGCCTACAGTGTCCACAGGCTTGGAAGTTCAGGTGGAATTACTGGATGAATCTCAAAAAACAGAGCAGGACAAAGACATGCCTACAGTGCCCACAGGCTTGGAAGTTCAAGAGGAATTACCTGAAGAACAGATGTTAGGTGACAGTGCCTTAACATCCATGGCTTATCAGATAAAAAGTGGATATTTAGATCCAGAAGACTCAGTTGATTCTCAGGAACAAGTGTCATTAAACGAGTTTCACACAAGCAAATAAAAGAACAAGAACTAGAAATTAGTAAAGAATACATATTGGAGCAAACTTTGCCAGACACTACACCCCTTCCCACTTTTGATGATGAGGAAGTGGACATAGGTGTGGCAGTGACTGAAGGTAACAAAGATGATGACGTATATCTTTGTACAGAAGGTACCATAGATACTGTTTCCGCCTCAGAGGACTTTCTAAATTCTTTGCAAGATACCAAAGACCAGATAGATCACATGACCAGCCAGACAACTCCCAAAATTGAGGAAGAAGCAGTAGATGAACTTGAGTCAATTTTAAACAGAAACATAGACAATGCAGATGACACACCTTACAATCACTATCAAGGAATACATGATTTAGATGGTACTGCAGCTTCAGATAATTCATTAGCAAGGGATGAGTCATCAGCTCTAAAAGATGACAGAAATACATACAGCGAGTCTAACTTTTCAGAAACAACTGCCAGTCTTGGTCCTGAAATGTCACCAAATAAAATAATTGGGTCTAAACAGAATGAAGAGGAGATTGATAATTTGGATGATAAATCTGATGATGAAGTTGAGATAGTCCTTGAAGAAACGGAAGATAATGAAGAAAGCAAGATGAAAGAGTCATATCCAGAAGTGAGTGAGCATCATGACTTATGTTTTGCACCAGACTCCAAGCAAGATGATTTCTCCAAAGAGCATGTTTTGATGTATGGTGGGACAGATGATGTGGAGATTGTGAAGGAAAGCACTTCAGACTTGAACTTTTCTAGTTATGTTGAAGCTGAAAGCATCCAGAGTGTGTCTGCATTGGGTACCTTAGAAGACATCTTGGGGAGGGATGAAACACTTCAAGAGAATGAAAAAGAAAAGACCGTAAGCCCAGGCAGTGAAAATTCAGTTTCCTTTGATGACAAGGAAGAGAAATCACTCAGTGTGACAAGAACAGATTGCAGTTCTGAGCTAGACCTCAGCAAAAGAGGTTTCCCAGATGGAAAAAATGGACTTGATGAAGCAGGTCAATGTGATAATGATAGAAATGCTTCTAGCTCTTCACAAGAGCTGGAAGATAAACCTTCCTCAGAAAATGACCCATTACCAAGAGAAAAGCAGGTCGCTGACTTCCATGAAGACATATTGTCAAGTTCTGATATTTCAAATCAGTCTTATGAAGCTGCACATCCAACACAAAATGAAGAAATAGCTGTTGAAGCTCCAAGTGACTCTTTAATTAATACATCCGAAACAGGGATGCTTCAAGAACAACAAGTTATCCAACACACAGAGAAAGCTTTGTTGAGTGAAATGGAGTTTGCAATAGAAAATAATTCTGTTGAAAAGAATAACTCGAAAGATCTAAGTGTATTGCATACTGAAATGCTGAATGGCTATTCATATCTGGAACAAAGTCAAAAAACAGTAGTGGATGATCAAAGAAGCACTGAAAAACTTGATGATGATATTATGAGTACTTCTGGGGAAGAGGATTTTGCAGAGACCGTGTTAACCCAAGAGCTAGATGAAGGCAAAATTCTTCTGTTTCCTACATCAGAAGTAAAGAGTGATGGTCTTTTCCAGACACTGCTTGAAACATCAGACAAAGAAGCCAAAAAGCTAGATGAGGTCCTCTTCTTGGCCTCAGAAGACGAAGAAATTCAACACAGTTCTGAAGGTAATAGATGTCCTGAAGCCAAAGGAACGGAAGCCGATCTCTCTAACATAATTGAAACCCCGTATGTTAAAGGAAAATATGTTCATGATCAACATCATACAACAGAAACAAACCAACACGAGACCCTTGCAGGACCAGGCACAGAGAAGGAAGATTCTTGGTCATCGGAAGATGACTGAGGCTTACTCCATTTTCTTGTTAAATGTGAAATTAAACATTTGTGTGGGGTGGGGTGTTATTATACCATTCATCTAGCAATTGGTTCAGCTAAAAGTTTATTAGCCCAGTTTAATGACAATCGGAAACACAACTCTCAAACATATTTTGATTCATATTATTTGTTTTAATGGTGTCTTAAGATCTTTGTTTTTGTACATGGCATGCGAAGATGCAAGAAGTTGTGTACTTACAGAGTAGAGAGGGTTTTTTTTTCACACTTCCTTGTGAAATATCAGAAAATTGCCTCAGTATTTACAAGATGGAGGAAGGCAATTGATATTGTAGAACACAGTGGACAACCTCCATTTTGTTTCTGTTTCCTTATCAGTTCTTTTCAAATAAAACTGTTCCTTGATAGGTAAGGTTATGTTTTATTCCTGAGGTACTATCTTTGTTTTGTTTTTCCCCCCTGGAGGTTGGTGGCAGTTACCTCCTGCTTCTGAAGCCTAATCTGAGCCAGCCTTTCGGGCTAGGGTACCATGAGTCTTCATTCATATCTACTTGATTCCCCCCACACACTATATTTTATATTTCCCTTCCAACTGACATAGCTCAGTCGCTGCAGTGACCATCCTCAGCTGGGGCCATACAGCAGAAGTCCTGCATTCATGGGCCCTAAATGTGGCCACTAGGTGTCACTGTTGCACGATGACTTGGACACCCTTCCCCCAAGGATTGTAAGAGCTGGAGCAGAAGACCCAATATAGAGCATGGCCACTGGGCCAGCCCCATTCCTGAGAGAGAGTTCTTTTATATTGTTACCACTGATGGAGCAGTTTATCTTCTGCTGTAATGGAATCATTAACTACAGAATGACATTTTATACCTGCATGAAGTTGGCTGGCTGGTTTACATCTTTCACATTTAGATCATAAGCAAATTTGCTTATTTTAAATATATTTATTTTGTTTAGCGTATTTGAGTTAGATCAAGGGACCTTTTCTGAAAGAAGATATGGCATCTGTTGCTTTACACTTACTTTAGACTGTACCAGCTGTTCCTTAAAACCAACAGAAGCAGAGCTGTGCCTTTTTTGCTAGGCGGTTTTCGGTCAGCTGTTTCCTAGGGCTATTTCAAGAGAATGCTGCTCGGCTGTTGACATGTGCCTTACACTGTAATAGTAGTTAAACAAATCACTTTGCCTTTCTTAGCAAGCTGTCACCTTTATTATAAAATGAGTTTACTAATAAGAGTCTTCACTCATTGTACTACCAATAAAAAAAGAAACCCATCCGGACGTCCAATCAAAATGCACCGTACTATTCCTGCATGCATTCCCCTGATACTTTGGAAAGCAGGCATACAGCTGGTAAGCACACATATCCCATATATTCAACTGATGAGATCATAGTCTGTCCATTTTTGTGTACATAAGCATAACAAGATGCTGAAGGAAACGAGCAGAAGTACCAAAAGATGCACCTAGGAGCAGTGCATATAGAGGGCACTTACATGCGATTTACTCTTTGTAGACAATGTGATACAGAAGCCACCTGTTTGCTTTTCTGTTGAGGCCTGCTGGGTGACAGTCAGTCTGCATTTCCACCATGACACTTTGCTCAGCCGTTAACTGGGCACCAGGAAGAGCGTTTGAATGAAACTGTGTAACCCAAAGATTAACAACTCTTACACAATGATGTCAATATTCTGGATTTGCTTGAAGTTGACAGGGACATTGTCATTTCTACTCAGTGGCTCAGGTGTTCGTTGCCTATGCAGACCTATTATCTGCTTGTGCAACCTATTTAGTTCTCTAACTAGCACGCAGGTTAAAAGGATTATGCCAGTTGACACAAGCTGTATCATGTACTCTGTGCCTTGAATATGAAGGAATAAAGCAATCAACGTTAAATCTGAAAATGCGTCTAAGTCTGGAATCATTACCAGGGGCCCTGCCCCCCCCCCCCCCCCACCATAAGCCATAATTTATCAGAATTTAAAAGGAGGTATGGAGCTCTCGGAAACCGAACCTCAACCCATACCTTGATGTGCATCTAGCACGTTTCAGTAGAGAGCTGCAGACAGCGGCAGCGATTTTCATATCCCATCAGCTGCCGAACCCAGAGCTTCCTCGCTGCCGCATCCCGCCCTTGAGGAAGCAGTGAGTGACATCAAAAGAGGGCGGGATGCAGCAGCGAGAAAGCTCTGGGCTTGGCAGCTGATGGTATATGAAAATCGCTGTCGCTGTCTGCCGCTTTATACTGAAATGTGGATGGACATTAAGGTACAGAGCAAGGAGGGGTTCCAAGACAGGAGGACAGACGTGCCAGAAATGCGAGACCCCTAGGAGTGTGGGGCCCTGTCCGACCGCCCCTGTCGACCCTGCCTAAGACCGGCCCTGATCATTACATGATAATTTCTTTTTATTTCATGTTGGTTGACAGTCACAACTGGGAGCTCCTGTCTCTCTATTTCCACTCTGGATTTCAGTTAGCAATGTCTCTTGCACTCTTGGGCATGGGGGGTAAAATTTCATATTGTTTCAGATGCAGAAACCTATTTATATGGACAGCAGTCATGTCCTTTTGCTTCTAATTGCCCTTTATGGCTGGGATAGTGCTGGCATTTCTGTTGTGTGTGAGCATGAGTGGGGAGGGAGGGGGATAATTATCGTTCTGGTAAGTAGCAGTGGTGTCTGGTCTATGGGAATCAAATGTGAGGTCTACAACCCATTAGGCGACTAGACAAAGCTTGGAATCGATCCATGGAGTTTGGATGGATTATCCAGTGTAGCGTGACTTAAATCCAGATGATGTCATCTCTCTTAAAATGTGGTCAGTCACCAAAGATTAAAACGGCAGCTTGGCTAATCTCTTCTCAGAGATGCAAATGATTTTGTTGACTTCAGTACTGAGCTTGGGCACATGAAAGAGCCTGCGGCTGAGGGTGCTAGGACTGGACTGTTACAACTGAAATTGTTCCTAATCAGTTTGTGCTGTGGACCACCGAGTTCTCTATTAAATATTCAGCTGGCGAAAGTCTCATTTCCAGTACAACAGATAGACCGGAGGGTTTAGGGGTGGGTGGTGGCTCTGCTTGAACAGTAGGGTGATCCTACTGGGTGCTATGGTAACAGAACATAATGGTGACTGCCTTGGGCCCCAGAATGAAGAGATTAAAAGTTGAACAGTCGGGCAAAATGACCGGCAAACATCGCAGAACGTCTGGCTTAGTGCCAATGTTCAAGTATTTTATATTTTACTTCCAGAAGCAAAGCAAAATAAATTGTGCAAGGTTACGCAGAAAGGAGTTCATTTGGAAAAGTAGAAAGTAAAAGTTACAGGAAGCAATAACTTAGGGGCTGTTTTATTAAAGCTTAGTGCACACTAAGTGGAGTGGAGGAGTGGCCTAGTGGTTAGAGTACTGCTCTTGCAACCCAGAGGTGGCCAGTTCAAATCCCACTGCTGCTCCTTGTGATCTTGGGCAAGTCACAGACATTAGCATGATCTAAATGTAACACAGCCTATACATATAAAATAGGATGCACTAAGCTTTATTTATTAGGATTTATTTACCACCTTTTTGAAGGAATTCACTCAAGGCAGTGTACAGAAAGAATAGATCAAACAAGAGCAATAGACAATTACAGAAGTAAAAATATTCAAATAACAATACAAAGTATCGCATGGTATACTACTTACATAAGTATTGCCCTACTGAGACAGACCAAATGTCCATCAAGCCCAGCATCCTGTTTCCAACAGTGGCCAATCCAGGTCACAAGTACTTGGCAAGATCCCTAAAAAGTACAATACATTTTATGCTGCTTATCCTAGAAATAGTGGATTTTCCCCAAGTCCAATTTAATAATGGTCTATGGACTTTTCCTTTAGGAAACCGTCCAAACTTTTTAAAAACCCTGCTTAGCTAACCGCCTTTACCACATTCTCTGGCAACGAATTCCAGAGTTAAATTACACATTGAATGAAGAAATATTTTCTCCGATTCGTTTTAAATTTACTACTTCGTAGCTTCACCGCATGCTCCCTAGTGCTAGTATGTTTGGAAAGCGTAAGCAGACGCTTCACGTTCACCCGTTCAACTCCACTCATTATTTTATAGACCTCTATCATATCTCCCCTCAGCCGCCTTTTTTGTCAACACAATACGTAATAGAACATTATAGGCGATAGCGAAGGGTAAAGCAAAGATGTAACATATAGTAGATAGGTAAGAAAGTAGGAAGAGTTAGAAAGTAAGGTGACTGATTTAAAGAAAGTTTCACATGAGGTCAGACAGATGGTTAAATATTATCTCAGCTAGGGTAGGAGTGGATATTTGCGCTTGCACAAGGCATTTCCTGGCATATAATGCCTCAGAACGGTTGATGGCCTGCCTATTGTTAAGAAACCATGAAGAAGTCAGACCATTGTCAACCATTAGTCATCAGTATAAAAGTTCAGAATAACAATTTTGAGCCATCAGATTATAAAGAGGTTCCAGAGGCTGAAAGGACTCTCTGTGGAAGTGGTGGAGACGAAAACCGTATCTGAGCTCAAGAGAGCTTGGGACAAGAACATAGGATTCTCTTAAGGGAGCGATAGGGAGGGTAGATGGCACGGACGGGCAGACTGGCTAGGCATGAGCTTAAGATGAAAACAAGCAGAGGAAAAATTCTCTAGAAAAGCAGTCATAGTACTGAAGCTCCAAGAGGGCAGATAAAGCACAACATCCGAAATACTGCTTCAAGGAACATGTGGTGGGTGCTTGGAACGACTTCCCAGGAGACAGAAGGTATTCAAGAAATCCTGGGATAGACATAGAAGATCCCTGGTTGTGTTCTGCGCCAGGAAGAAAAGCGGACAGGGTGCAACAATATGAGAGCAGATTAGGACCTTAGGGTCTTTCCTGTTTACTCAGTTGTATTGCTGGAGCAGTGTCGTAGACCCAAGGGATTCAGAGATTTCCCTCCTTTCACAGTTAGGGATCCTCTGTGTTTATCCCAGGCTTTACTGTATTTTCTTCCCCACCAGGAGACCATTCCTTATGTCCTCTACTGACTCTTTTCATAAAGCAGCACTTTTAAGATCTTACTCCTGAGTTTACGACCCTGCAGCCTCAAACCAACAGTTTCATCTTCTAGAGAACTTGCTGCCATAGAAAAAGGTTTGCTCCCTGTGAAATATATGGACCTTTAAGGTTTTCAAATCCCTTGGTCTGTCCTCTAGGGCATTCATATTTAGGTTTATCTTACAGGGTTTTGGTGTACATCCTGCAATATTTGATGCCTGCACCCTCTCAATACCTTTTTAGAGGTACAGCCTGCAGAATGGAACACAGTATTTGACCTGAGTTCCAACCGGTGACCTGTATCTCTTTATTCTGGTTATACCTCTCCCTATGCATCTCAGCACTCCTCTGGCTCTGGGGGTCCCCAGAATCTTGGAGTCAACCCACGTAAAGCCAGTGAGGATTTTGTCCAGGTTGCTGCACATCAGTTTCATACCCCCTGCCCCATCTGTGCTGCTTTCTGGACCCTGAGTGCATAATTTGTAATAATTTGTGAAACAGTTCAAGAAGAAATATGGAAATGTTCTGCAAGAATATTATGGCCTTTAAGGACTTTTTTTACAGTGGCCAGAATGAATCTGTTCAACGCGGGGCAGAATCAGGGTCTGTGGAGAGTGGTGAAATTCATCCACTCTCTGTGTAATACATATGTGCAAGTCTGAATGGGAAATAGGAGGAATCACTTTATTCATATTCAGACGAACAAATATTATGACTGAAAATATACATAAAGTTATATTTTCCATATATTTTTATGCAGTTGCCATCCCTCTGATTAATGCCCTTTAAAGTTCCTACTATTTCCCTAGTTTAGAAAAGCAACACTAGGGCCTATAAGACTTTTATATAACAGGAACCCAGAACCAGCCCCGATAGTGCACCAGGGGCGTAGCCAGACTTCGGCGGGAGGGGGGATCTAGAGCCCAAGGTGAGGGGGCACATTTTAGCCACCCCCGGTGCTGCCGACCCCCCCACCGCCATTGCCGACACCCACCGCCGCCGTCAGCACCACCACCAACAACTTTGACACCCCCCCTGCCGACGACCCTCTCAACCCCCTTCCCACTGCCAACCCGCCGTCGCCGTCTGATACCTTTGCTGGCGGGGGACCCCAAACCCCCGCCAGCCGGTCTTCTTCCTTCGTTTTGCTTCTGAGTCTGGCATCCTGCATGTACAATGTGCAGGACATCAGACTCACAGAAACAGAACAAAGCCCTGCAGATCGCAAGGCTTCGTTCTGTTTCTGTGAGTCTGACGTCCTGCATGTTGTACGTGCAGGACTTCAGACTCAGAAGCAAAATGAAAGAAGAAGACCGGCTGGCGGGGGTTGGGGTCCCCCGCCAGCAAAGGTAGCAGACAGCCGGTTGACGGTGGGAGGGGGGGTTGAGAGGGTCATTGGCAGGGGGCTCATGGCCAAATCTATGGGGGTCCAGGCCCCCGTGGCCCCATAGTAGCTACGCCACTGCAGTGCACAAATTTACACCTGCTCCAAAGATTGTGCCTGTTGCAGTGTGTTTTCCATGTACGTATGCATTCATTTTATAAAAATCAAGCATACATCACAACTCTGCCCCTGCTGTGCCAGTGGCAGGTCAGAAGCCCATTTTTGGATGGGCATGACCCATTTTCTTGCCACCCCACTGCCCCCCAAACTTAAATATGGAATACCTTAGCAGGCGGGGATCCCCGAAGCATGCCAGCTGCAGATATGCTGAGCCTACCAAACCCCCAAAGCCTCCAGAAAACCATGCCAGTCAGTAGCAGTGCTTCCGGCTGCCAATGGCCAGCACCCCCGTGCACGCTCAGCTCTCATGCACGAACTGAGCCCTTGTGAGACCGAAGCATGCATAGGGTGTCAGTGACTGCGGCTGGGAGCTGTGCTGCTGACTGCCATAGAGTTCCGATGGCCTGGGAGTTTGGTGAGCTGAGAATGTCTTCAGCTGCTGAGGCATGGAGATCCCTGCCAGCTACTGCTGCTAGGTGGCCGAAAAGTGGATGGTTCAGGTCCTCCCATGTCTATATGATATGATACAGACGTTCAAATATTTGAAAGGTATTAATCCGCAAACGAACCTTTTCCAGAGATGGGAAGGCGGTAGAACGAGAGGACATGAAATGAGATTGAAGGGGGGCAGACTCAGGAAAGATGTCAGGAAGTATTTTTTCACAGAGCGGGTGGTGGATGCTTGGAATGCCCTCCTGCGGGAGGTGGTGGAGATGAAAACGGTAACGGAATTCAAACATGCGTGGGATATGCATAAAGGAATCCTGTGCAGAAGAAAGGGATCCTCAGGAGCTTAGCCTAGAATGGGTGGCAGAGCTGGTGGTTGGGAGGCGGGGCTAGTGTGGGCAGACATATATGGTCTGTGCCCTGAAAATGGCAAGGACAAATCAAGGTCAGGTATACATATAAAGTAGCACACACAATGAGTTTATCTTGGGCAGACTGGATGGACTGTACAGGTCTTTATCTGCCGTCATCTACTTTGATACTATTGGGCTCATTTTCAAAAGAGAAAAACGTCCAAATCAGTATTTTTGAAACCTATTTTTAGATGTTTTTCTCTGAAGTCCGACAGAAGTGCGTCCAAATCTCAAGGGGGAGTGCCAGGGGTGTGTTCAGGGCGGAACTTGAGCATTCCTAACACTTCGATGTTTTACAGCCATAATGGAACAAAACAAAACAGTCCAGGACTAAAACTTAGTTTTGAGCTAGACCTGCTTTTATTACAAATAAGGCACAAAAAGATGCCCTAAGTAACCAGATGACCACTGAAGGGAATCAGGAATGACACCCCCCCTTATTCCCCTAGTGGTCACTAACCCTCTCCCACCCCCCCAAAATATGTGATGAAAAACATTAGTTACCAACCTCTATGCCAGCCTCAGAAGTTATACTCAGGTCCATGCAGGTCCTTGGAGGAGTCTAGTGTTGGGTGCAGTGCACTGCAGGTAGGTGGACCCAGGCTCCTACCTCCCCCTACCTGTTACACTTGTGGAGGAAACTGTGAGCCCTCCAAAACTCACCAGAAACCCACTGTACCCACATATAGGTGCCTCCTTCACCTGTAAAGGCTATGGTAAGCATAAAGGGGATGGGACAACTTCCCTATGAGGAAAGGCTAAGGCGGCTAGGGCTCTTCAGCTTGGAGAAAAGGCGGCTGAGGGGAGATATGATAGAGGTCTATAAAATAATGAGTGGAGTGGAACGGGTAGATGTGAAGCGTCTGTTCACGCTTTCAAAAAATACTAGGACTAGGGGGCATGCGATGAAGCTACAATGTAGTAAATTTAAAACGAATCGGAGAAAATGTTTCTTCACTCAACGTGTAATTCAACTCTGGAATTTGTTGCCAGAGAATGTGGTAAAGGCGGTTAGCTTAGTGGAATTCAAAAAAGGTTTGGACGGCTTCCTAAAGGAAAAGTCCATAGACCGTTATTAAATGGACTTGGGGAAAATCCACTATTTCTGGGATAAGCAGTATAAAATGTTTTGTACTTTTTGGGATCTTGCCAGGTATTTGTGACCTGGATTGGCCACTGTTGGAAACAGGATGCTGGGCTTGATGGACCTTTGGTCTTTCCCAGTATAGCAATACTTATGTACTTATGTAGTGGTGTACATTTGGGGATAGTGGGTTTTGGGGGGCTCAGCACAGAAGGTAAGGGAGCAATGGTGAGATGTGTACCTGGGAGCATTTTAAGAAGTCCACTGCAGTGCCCCCCAGGGGACCCTATTGCTGTCCTGAGATGTCAGGAGGACCAGTCTATTAAAAATGCTGGCTCCTCCTACATCCCAATGGCTTGAGTTTGTGCGTTTTGCACTTGGATGTTTTTTTTTCGAAAATGGACCAAAAAACAAAATGTCCAAATCACAAAACGTTGTTCAAAACAGTATTTTCGAAAGCAAAAGATAGACGTTTTTCTTTTTTGAAAATGACCTACTTTCCTATTCGAATTTTGGATGTTTTTTTGCAAAACGCCCAAAATCGGGCTTAGACGTCATATAGAAAATGCCCCTCTATGTTACTACGTTATCAAGAATTTTTAAAATAAATCCTTAGTTGTAGATGTCAACAATTATGGAAAACTCCATAGACGCAGATTCAATTGCTTAGTATAATTTGCAAAATTCTCCATTTTTCGTTGGAAAAGCATTCTCTCTTGCAAAACAGGAGCTTGTGAATGCTTTAACAGTTGCACCTGACTTGCGAGTTCCTCAATTTTTCCTCCATGGGTGGCCTGAGATTTACACCAGGGTTCAGCTGCTGTAAATCTTCACACCCAAAATTGGGCACAGATCCCAGCACTAAGAATTACTGTATAAATGGCCCCCAACTCGGAGCACCGTTTATAGAATAACATTTAGTGGGCATTTTTTTAGTGCCCCAATTTCGATGCCATTTACAGAATAGAGTCCAATATATTTAGAAAGCACTTATGTGGTCAAACACATCAATGTTTGTAATAATCCTTGCCTTCTCCCCCACTGTTGCTAACTCCCGGCTCCGTTCCTTCTATCTCGCTGCTCCCTATGCCTAGAACAGACTCCCTGAGCCAGTACGTCAGGCTCAGTCTCTGGCTGTCTTCAAGTCTAGGCTTAAAGCCCACCTCTTTGCTACTGCTTTCGACTCCTAACCATGACTCTCTTACTCAACACCCTCACTTATCACCCCTACCACTGCAATTTCCCCACCCCTAGCTGTCTGTTCGTCTGTCCAATTTAGATTGTAAGCTCTGTTGAGCAGGGACTGTCTTTTCATGTTAATTTGTACAGCGCTGCTTAAGTCTAGTAGCGCTATAGAAATGTTTAATAGTAGTAGTAGTAGCCTTGATCCAATTAATGGTATCACATAAGTATTGCCATACTGGGACAGACTGAAGGTCCATCAAGCCCAGCATCCTGTTTCCAACAGTGACCAAGTCAGGTCACAAATACCTGGCAAGATCCCATAAAAGTACAATACATTTTATGCTGCTTATCATAGAAATAAGCAATGGATTTTGCCCAAGTCCATTTTAATAATGGTCTATGGACTTTTCCTTTAGAAAACCATCCAAACCTTTTTTAAACGCAGCTAAACTAACCACTTTTACTACATTCTCTGGCAACGAATTCCAGAGTTTAATTACACATTGAGTGAAGAAACATTTTCTCAAAATCGTTTTAAATTTACTAGTTTTTAACTTCATTGCGTGCCCCTAGTCTTAGTATTGTTGGAAAGAGTAAACAAATGATTCACGTCTATCCATTCCACTCCACTCATTATTTTACACAGAGAATCTCCATAACCTTCTGCACTACAAGAAAGCATTTTAAAGACATCTATAAGACAGCTGTAATATGGGTATATTTGAAGGTACTTAGCAATGGCAGAGATTTGGTTGGTAATATGAGGCTGAGCAGATGACAGCGGAGTCTGTTTATTGGCAACCCTGTGCTATTGTATCCAACACAACTGCTGTGCATTTTTGCCATACCATGACAGTGTATGTTTAGCTGTGAGGAAGCAGAATGCATTTGACTGGTCGTGAGTTTATTTTAAGTTTCAGAGGGGTGCCTGGGTGCCTAAACCATGTGCCAAGTGCTCTCGGCTGATGCAACCCTTGGACATCGCACCAGCTGGAATGTTCAGTAAGCAGCAGAAATTAAACACTTACTTCACTTCTACGGTCTGTGCCCTGAAAATGGCAGATACAAATCAAGGTAATGTATACACAAAAAGTAGCACATATGAGTTTATCTTGTTGGGCAGACCGGATGGACCGTGCAGGTCTTTTTCTGCCGTCATCTACTATGTTAATGTCTAGCTTATTTTCGAAGCAGAAGGGCGCCCATCTTCCGACACAAATCGGGAGATGGGCGTCCTTCTCCTAAGGGTGCCCAAATCGGCATAATTGAAAGCCGATCTTGGCCGTCCTCAACTGCTTTCCATCGCAAGGACGACCAAAGTTCAACGGGGCGTATCGGCTGTGTACCGAAGGCGGGCCGGGGGCATGGTTAAGAGATGGGCGTCCTCAGCCGATAATGGAAAAAAGAAGGGCGTCCCTGACGAGCATTTGGCCGACTTTACTTGGTCCCTTTTTGTTCACAACCAAGCCTCAAAAAGGTGCCCGAACTGACCAGATGACCACCGGAGGGAATTGGGGATGACCTCCCCTTACTCCCCCAGCCTCTATGCCAGCCTCAAATGTCATACCCAGCTCCATCACAGCAGTATGCAGGTCCCTGGAGCAGTTTTAGTGGGTACTGCAGTGCACTTCAGTGGGTAGTGGGTTTGGGGGGGGGGGGGTTGGGGGGGGCTCAGTACCCGAGGTAAGGGAGCTGTGCACCTGGGATCAATTTGTGAAGTCCACTGCAGTGCCCCCTAGGGTGCCCGGTTGGTGTCCTGGTACGTGAGAGGGGACCAGTGCACTACGAATGGTGGCTCCTCCCACGACCAAATGGCTTGGATTTGTATGTTTTTGAGATGGCCGTCCTCGGTTTCCATTATTGGCCAAAACCAAGGTTGGCCATCTCTAAGGTCGACCCGACCGTATTATCGAAACGAAAGATGGACGCCCATCTTGTTTTGATAATACGGGATGCCCCACCCCTTCGCCGGGGCACCCTTAAAGATGGGCGCCCAGTTGGATTATGCCCCTCCATGTTACTATGTTACATGAATGTCGGCTTTGTGCCAGGAGGGCAGTACAGGTTACTTCTTGTTCCGGGGCAGAGGGAGCAGGGAACCAGCGGAACCGATACCCCCCCCAGCAGCGTGCACACGGCAAGCATGCACTCGGGGGGGGGGGTGATGTGCCGAGGGGGGGTTCCTGCTCCTGATCGCCGTGGCCTGGCTGCTTCCGCCCGCCCTGCTCTTTCCCAGGCTGCACAGAGCACCGAGCCGGCTGGACATGGGACACGTCACGGCCCCGCCCCCACTCCCAGGACAGCCCCACCCCCAGGGGTGTGGCCACAATGGCTACGGTGACGTCAACCTGAGCTACGGAGCCTAGCAGACCAACTCCGAAGAAGCCATGGACACAGGCAGCAAGACGCATAGAACATTGGAGGTGAGAATTATTATATAGGATAGTAGCGATTTCCATTTTTACAGACATTACTTTTATCTTTAATTAAGAGGGAAAGTTTTCAACGTGGGCTACCGTAAAGATGTCAACCCCAGTTATTAGTAATTAGATCTCATTGCATAAAATGGGACCTGTGCTAAAATAGCCCACGTTGATAACCACACCCCTACGTTATCCAGATAGGTATCTAGATACGGACACTGAGTATGCCCAGTCTCTGGATAAATCTTGGCTCTGTCCCCACAGTGCTCCAGTGGTCTGTAGCATGGGTGCCAAACACAATACATGTTAGCTCTCCCTAAACACCATGAAGGAGCTTGGTCAATACTGGGGGTGCTCAGCACCCCCTGGCTCCCATGGTCTGTGTAATTTTCAGCAGCATAATCCGGATAACGCCAGTGAAACCGTCTGACTGGCCATCTGGGTAGCAGCACCTGGCTGAGTAATTTTGCGCAGAGTGAAAATAAAACTCAACAAAAAAAGTTGGTATTAGCTTTCAACTGGATTAACTCAATACATCTCTTGACTAGCTTTATCAGTTCAACCAACATGACAACTATATTACGTTTACCTGAGGTTATTTGCAATTTATTTTCTGGTGATTTAAAGCAGTAGTGTAAGCTTGATCCCCACAATGCCTTTGTGTAGGGAAGACATGACCTCCCCATCTTCATTAGGAGGATAAGCGAGTTTCCCTGCTCAGTTTAGCTTTGACCTTTCTTCAGAAAGCTCATTTTTACATCACACCGGGCTGCTATTTTTTTTGAAACCTGCACACTTGTCCCTTGCCAGCTGGACAAAGCCCACCGACTTAGATCACATAGCCTGGTGAATGACTTTCGGATAACAGAGCCACTGTGTGAGAATAATTTAGAAGTGGTAGGGCAAAGACAATAGTCCTTCTGAGGGTCCTGGCTCTGTGGATAAGAGTTTAAGGCAATACGAATAAATGAAAGGGGCAAGTAAGATGAAATACTCATTGCAATATCTCTTTGTTGATATAGATGCCTTGGGGCAGGATTAAGCCTAATGTTACTGCAATTCCATCTATGCTGGATGTAAGGAGGGTGTCCTGAAAAGGTTACAAACGGCCCCAAATACTGCAGCTAGACTTGTCCTCAAGGTATCACGTTTTGATAGAGCCACTCCATTATTATGCAAGCTGCACTGGTTGCCCATTAAAGCCAGGATAAGTTTTAAATTATGTGTTTTTGTCTTTCAAATATTATATGGCATGACACCGTGTTATATGCAGCCCTTAATAACTATTCCCCTAGGCAATATAACCTCTGGTTCTAGGGACTACCTTAGACGTCATTCTTCGAGATTGCAAGAGAGTGTATTATATTTTTTTGTGACGTTTATATCCCACATTATCCCAAACTAGTTTGAGTTCAATGTGGCTTACAATAAACAGTAGAGAATACCAGTGGTGTACCAAGGGGGGGGGGGGGGGGCGCCACGTGCCCATCGGCTCTTTGTTTTCATGCTCCCTTTGCCCCGGAACAGGTTACTTCCTGTTCTGGGGCAGAGAGAGCATGAAAACAAAGAGCCGGCAGGCGCACGGCACCCCCCCCCCCCCACCCAGCGGCGTGCACCCGGGGGGGGGGTTCTTTCGCCGGGGGATCGGGGGTTCTTTCGCCGAGGGGGGCCTCACACTGTTCCGGGGGGGGGGGGACGCTGCACCCGGGGGGCGGGGTGCATCGGCGATCCGCCCCGGGTGTCAGCCCCCCTAGGAACGCCACTGGAGGATACATAACAAGGAATAATGCATTATAAGTCAGTTCACTCTGCTGATTTTAGATACCAGGGTGCTAAGTGGTGGAATTCACTGCCTATGGCAATCAAAGGTCAGCCGGATTACTTGGCATTTCATAAAAGACTGAAAACTCTCCTCTTTGAGAGGTTTCTATCCACTGGTGGAGTATTTTAGATTGCAACTGGCCATCAATGGTCTACATGTGATATTTTGTTTATGGCTTTGTAAACCTCATCTGTTGTTGATTTACTGTTCGCCACTTTGAACTTGAGTATGTTCTGGATAATGTATTGAGTAGGATGATCAGCTGGTTCCATTTTTTTTTTCAGCATAGTATAATCCTGTCTCATTTTACCCAACCTCTCCCATTACCTGTAGGGATTTGTAGTACCCGTTTTCTTTGGGGGAGTCATGCCTGTGACGGGGGAGAGTGGAAACCAGATTACAATCCAGTGGTTCCCAAACCTGGTCCTGGAGGCACTCCAGCCAGTCAGGTTTTCAAGGTATCCACAATGAATATTCATGAGATAGATTTGCATGCAGTGGAGAGAGTGCATGCAAATCTCTCATGAATATTCATTGTGGATACCCTGAAAACCTGACTGGCTGGAGTTTCTCCAGGACCAGGTTTGGAATCCACTGCTATAATCAGTTTATTCTGATTATCGTCAGTTGGCCAATCCTAATATCAAGGACATGAAGGACCACTTGAGATCTGAAGAAGTGGGGGTTCCCTTTCTCACTTTCGTTCATTCTTTCTTGGGTCACAAGGAAGGTGCCCGACTTCTGCAAGACCTGGCAGTGGACTTGAGTTTCCCAGAGCTTCCAAGTAACTCAGTTCCAGAAGGGAGATGGTAAGCCAGTCCTGGATTTCTGCCAACCTCATTCTGGTGCATTATGGGACCTGCAGCACTGATTTCAAGGGGTAGAATCAGGTACTAGCTTTGGGATGTAAGTTTAAGGCCAGGAGGACTGGCCACAAACTTTCTCTCCTGGAACTGGCTCACTTGGCAGGCTCTGGCTTCCTGCTCCTTTGTCCATCTCCAAACTGCTCTCTGATCACCTTCCAAGCTTTGGAGGATCTCAGGAAGGGAAGAGGGATCAGCACAAGCATCACTGCTGGCAAAGTCTCTCATATTATGTTTCCTAGCCCTATATGGAGAAATGAATGGAAAAAAAACTCCATTACTAGCGAGATAACAATACCATTTCCCTCTGTATTCGAAGGAAAAAAGAACAGCCAAGATTAAGCCAAATGTGCAAATCCTTTTACTTGACATATTTGAAGAGCTGTAATTGTTTTCCCCTTTATTTCAGTGATGGCTCCAGCTCCTTGAAGAAAGTCAGACAGAGACGTCCCTAGGATGAGGTAATGCAGTAAATCTTCTGCCCCCATCTCATGGCACTAGCTCACGGTGAATGCTGAGAAATGATGTGGAAGACAGCAAAGGCCGTCCAGTGAACGCTTCTGTTTGTCTTGGAAAGGCTGTATCTGCTAAAGCACTTCAGAAAATGACTCCGCTCGTGTCTGGTGAGTCCTTTCATTCTCTAGGAGACAAACTGGCCCCTATGGGCTTCTCTTTTTCAGCCTTGTTTTCCAGAGGGAAATTGGTCTTCTGAGATCATCATGTCTGCACATCTGTCATCTTCTCCTTCCACTAACTGTTGAACCTTTCATCCAATTTCATTCAGATTCTGCCACAGATCGAATATTGCCTAATGATTCCCAGCCCCTTATGCTTAAAATTCCTTCATCTTTTTTTCACACAGAAAAATGGGTTGGGTCAGTCCCTCGCACTTGAATTCTCAGGGAGGTAATGATACCATAGAGCAGGTCAACATAATTTTTAAACCTGCCTTCTCATTGGTTAGTTCCTGTCAGGGTCGGCGTTAGAGGGTGACAAACAGGACAATTGCCCAGGGCCCCAACCTCCCTTAACCTGAAGGAGACATACAGGCTTATTTTCGAAAGAGAAGGACGCCCATCTTTCGACACAAATCGGAAGATGGACGTCCTTCTCACAGGGTTGTCCAAATCGGTATAATTGAAAGCCAATTTTGGACGTCCCCAACTGCTTTCCGTCGCAGGGACAGCCAAAGTTCACGGGGGCGTCTCGGAGGCATAGCGAAGGCAGGACTTGGGCATACCTAGCACTTGGACGTCCTCGACCCATAACTGAAAGAAACAAGGACGTCCCTGATGAACACTTGGACGACTTTACCTGGTCATGTTTTTCTTACGACCAAGCCACAAAAAGGTGCCCGAACTGACCAGATGACCACCGGAGAAAATCGGGGATGACCTCCCCTTACTCCCCCCAGTGGTCACTAACCTCCTCCTACCCTCAAAAACTTCTTTAAAAATATTGATTTCAGCCTCAGATGTCATACTCAGGTCCATGACAGCAGTAAGCAGGTCCCTGGAACAGTTTTAGTGGGTGAAGTGCACTTCAGGCAGGCGGACCCAACTTCATCCCCCCCTACCTGTTAAGTTTGTGGAGGAAACAGCGAGCCCTCCAAAGCCCACCACAAACCCACTGTACCCACATCTAGGTGCCCCCCTTTACCCATAAGGGCTATGGTAGTGGTGTACAGTTGTGGGTAGTGGGTTTTGGGGGGCTCAGCACACACGGTAAGGGAGCTATGTACATGGGAGCAATTTATGAAGTCCACTGCAGTGCCCCCTAGGGTGTCCTGGCATGTCAGGGGGGGGCCAGTGCATTACAAATGCTGGCTCCTCCCACGACCTTGAGATGGACGTCCTTGGTTTCCATTATCGCCGAAAATCAGAAACGACTAAGTCTAGGGACGACCAAATTTAAGGATTTGGACGTCCCTGACCCGTATTATCTAAACAAAAGATGGAGTCTATCTTGTTTCAATAATATGGGTTTCCCCGCCCCTGAATTGGGACATTCTGCGAGGACGTCCAAATCGAATCGAGAAAGTCCCTTTCGATTATGCCCCTCATAGCTTGCAGGCAGGTTTTGGGGGCCCCTTCCCAGTTTCTGCCCTGGGCCCCTGCATGTCTAACATCGGTACTGGTTCCTGTGTTCAGCAGTTGACCCCACTTCTTGCCTAGATACCCATAGGAAAATACAGTGTGTAATGTTTAAAAGTGCACTATTACACTGAAATTCATATAATGAACGTCACCATATGGAAAGTATTATAGTGCAGCAGGGCCCATCTCTTACGTGTTTATGTACAGCTCTGCACACATTCAGTAGCGCTATAGAAAGTAAGTGCTAGTAGGTAGTAATAGTTCTCACATCTTGGCATTTTTATGCATATGGGATATCATTGTAGACTGATCAAAGAGAAACACAGAAACTGAAGAATGTATTTTGAGAAATTTGTTCTCATTGCTATAGGGCCAGATGTAAGGATTAGGGAACATCCAGGCTAACGGTCAGGGGTCAACCAAGGAGGTTTGATAACAGGAGATGGCATGATGGCACAAGGCTGAAGCCGGTTTCCATCCACTCCACTCAAGGAGATAAAATTCACCCCAATGCAGCTGCCGCCATCTTGGTACACCCAAAACAATGTAATTGATAGGGTGACATGCTCCACCTACTGGCTTCAGCCCACATAATAGGCCAGATAGGCTCATGCCATCTCCTGTTATCAAACCTCCTTGGGGTCAACCCTATCATTGAGTGACTGTGTTTTTCGCACATGGCCCTGTTTTTCAGCTCCTGGACATATGCAACTGAGGCCCCGCAGTGAGTCTTTGCACATGGCCCCATACTCCTCTACATCCCCCAATGGCCGCCCCTGCTGACAGTTATACCCACATAAGATCCACAGATTTGCTTTGCACAGTTTTGAAATAGCTCATCTTCCTAGCCCCTGCTACAAGCACTTCACTGGCTCCCAGACTATCTTCAAGATCACAACACTTGTTTTCACGATTCTTCAAGCCCAATCCCCTGAATACCTCACAATGCTAATCGATCTCCTAATGAGAAACGCCGTTGCAGGAACTCAAAACTTTCTGACTCTCCACCACTAACACCACAAAAGACTAGGCTATACATCCATTTACTCCTCCTGCTTTTCGTACCTTGCCATCAAAACACAGAGCTCCCTACTGCCTGCTGTCAGAAAAATCACTGACTACTTAATATTTCGAAAAATGCTAAAAGCACATCTGTTCAAAACAATTCAGTAACGACTTAGGATATCAATACCAAATCCCATGAACCCCATTATGACCCCCCATTACAAACACCCTACCACTCCCAGATTCCCTTTCGCTCCCCTAAATCATCCACTCCCCTCTCTCAGCACCATGCTGAATGTTGTTACATAGTTTTAGTACGATGATGTACAACGTTTAGTTATAATGCAAAATAGTACAACGCACTGTAATACTCTATGACTTCCCTATGAAGAAAGACTAAGGAGGCTAGGGCTTTTCAGCTTGGAGAAGAGACGGCTGAGGGGAGACATGATAGAGGTATATAAAATAATGAGTGGAGTGGAACAGGTGGATGTGAAGCGTCTGTTCAATCTTTCCAAAAATACTAGGACTAGGGGGCATGCGATTAAACTACAGTGCAGTAAATTTAAAACAAATCGGAGAAAATTTTTCTTCACCCAACACGTAATTAAACTCTGGAATTTGTTGCCGGAGAACGTGGTGAAGCCGGTTAGCTTGGCAGAGTTTAAAAAGGGGTTAGATGGTTTCCTAAAGGACAAATCCATAAACCGCTACTAAATGGACTTGGGAAAAAACCACAATTCCACGAATAACATGTATAGAATGTTCGTACGTTTGGGAAGCTTGCCAGGTGCCCTTGGCCTGGATTGGCCGCTGTCGTGGACAGGATGCTGGGCTCGATGGACCCTTGGTCTTTTCCCAGTGTGGCATTACTTATGTACTTATGTCCTCTACTTGGCTCATTTTTATTACATAGAGCAGTGATTTAACCTATTGTGATGTCATAGTGGCTCATTCCACCAATAAGAGCCAACCTCATTAGTGATGTCACAATGGCTTGATTGTATAGAATGTTTGTACGTTTGGGAAGCTCGCCAGGTGCCCTTGGCCTGGATTGGCCACTGTCGTGGACAGGATGCTGGGCTCGATGGACCTTTGGTCTTTTCCCAGTGTGGCATTACTTATGTACTAATGTAGTTTCTCACATGTTTTATGTACATAAGTACTTATTTAATCCTGTTCTCTGTAAACCACATTGAACCAAACTTGCTTTGGAATAATGCGGGATATAAAAAGAAATAAATGGAAAATGGAAATGAACGGGGGTTTCACTTCATGTAATATCTTGGCAGGGTCTTCACATCTTTTTTTATGGCCCTAACCCTTAAATCCGGTCCACAATATTTAGACTGAAGAAGTCCTTAATCGATTGGGCCCTGCCTCATGGGTGCCCACTGCCCTCCTTAACTTCTCTCTGGCTACAAAGCTCCTCCTGCAGTTCTGGGTGCTGACTGCCACATTTCAAATAGCAACACAACTGGACTTTTCTGGAAGGTGGGGGTGGGGGAGAGCCACCAGCCTAGAAATAACTTCTTAACACACAGAATCAGAAGGGGAACAATTCCTGCAGCCTATTTCTTTTCTCCGAGTTGTAATAAAATGTCACATGAGGCTTGAAACGTGGTCTAATAATGTCTCAGCATCTGTGCTGTTCTTTGGACAGCTGAAGTAAACTTATTTTCATCCGTCAAAGCTACCGGATGTGATCCATCTGGGGCCTGACAGCATTCACTTTGCTTGCGGACTGCAGGATTCATTTCACAGTGTCGCTGAGGGTGGCTGTTCTTTCTATCTGCCTATTTGCAAGTCATTTTAGCTTTTCCATCTCAGGAAATATGAACCAAGGCTTTTCAGTCCATCTGGTACCATTTATGTATGACTTAAAGCCCCTGTACAGTTCTAAACAGATTAATTCTACTGCGCCATGGCACGGGAGGATACAATTTGAATACTATATGGAGGGGACCTTAGTAGCTGTAACAGCTCCCGTTTTCATGAATTTGTGAGTTGGCCTGGTGGCGCTGGGCGCTGCTAAGTGGAAGGACCCGCTTTTGCTTCCCAGGCCGGCCGATGCTGGGGATGCCGCAGGGCAGTGGTCACAGCCACTGGGGAGGGGGAGAGTCTCAGTCATCATGCAAGGGTGACCTCTAATGGCTGGGCATGTGCCTACGATGGTAGAGCTTCAGAGGGAGCCCCTGGTGCATGGCCCTCGACCGAGGACAGTTGCACAATGACTGTCTAAGCAAGTGGAGAATGTGATAACAGAATGATTCATTATGTTTTCATTTTTTTTAGACATATATATTCCGTTAGCCACTGTGTTGCAAAGGGATTATAGTTGAACATCAAAAATAATAATCATAAAACCAAGCACACAACAAGCATTCTAAACTCAACATATATAAAAAAAAATACTTACAAATTCCGGCCCTAGCCCTCTTCATCATCACATCCCCAAATTACCTACTGACTCCTTCTCTAACCTCTATCCACTTATTTGCACTCAAGAAACACCTCTCTAAATAGAAACAGAGAAACATGACAGTAGATAAAGGCCAAATGGCCCATCCAGTCTGCCCAGCATCCACTATCGCCTCCTTTCCCACGCTTTCTTGAATACAGATTCAGTGCTTGTCTCCACCACCTCCACCAGTGTCAGCTAAACACGCTGTGATTGGCTGAGAGAGACCTGGAGGAGGGGCATAATCGAAAGAGACGTCCAAATAGTTTTTTTATTTGGACGTCCTCGCATGTCCCGATGCTGGCGGTGGTCATTTGGGGCACCTCCCACCCCCCGTGAGAGCTGCTGGTGTTGCTGGGATCCCCCTGAAAGCAGGTACCACTGCTGGGACCCCCTCAGAGCTGCTGATAAGAGTTGGAAAATCATCAGTCATATGCAGCTGTGCTAGGGCTAGCAGCGACCAGCTCATTTGCATGCGATTTCCTTGATGCATGCCCATTTCTTACCGATTTGCTAAGGAATCGGTAAGGGAAGGGCTTTAACGTTTTGGTTAGTGCATCTACCCCTCAGTCGCATAGTTGAAAAGTGGGTGTGGCGTGGGCATTTCTAAAATCTAGATGCGTTGTTTTAGAATACACTCGCTCCATGCCTAATGTAAGTAAGCGTTGGAATTTACACCAGGTTTTAGTTGGCCTAATTGACCGTGACTAAATTTAGTCGTGCGGAGCAGCACACGGCATCCTATATAATAATTTGCACCTCCAACGTTCCATGTCTGGCTGCCTGGGTTCGTAACATCTCCTGACGTCAGCCAGCCTCCAGCGTTCCATTCCCCCTCACTGTCCCGCCCTCGCGTCAAGACGTAATGACGTCAGAGGGCGGAACAGTGAGAGGGAAGGGAACGCTGGAGGCGAGCTGACGTCAGGAGGGATGTTACGAACGGAACGGAAGCCAGCACCAGCCAGCCAGAGAATGTTCAGGTACAAATTGAGGGGAGGAGAGAATCATGGGACATCAAGGGGAGGGATGGAGGAAGGGGAGGGGAGGGCAGAGGAGAATTGACAGACATGGATGGGATGGGAGGACAGTAGAGGAGAGAATCGCAGGACATGGATGGGAGGGCAGGGAAGAGGAGAATCACTGGACATGGAGGGGAGGGCACGGGAGAGAGAAAAAAAGAAACTCACATGACAGCCTTCCTAGGGCCCATTTCATTGTTGAGGAAACGGGCATGGTTCCACTAGTATTCTATAACGTATGCCTAAATTAAAGCGTACTGTGTAGAATCCCCTTTGATTTTCACGTGGTAATCGAGGCGCGATATATAGAATCTAGCCCTATGACTACTTTTTACAAGAAGCCTTTAGAGCTAGATTCAGTAAATTGCGCCCAAAATTTGGGTGCTACAAAAATGAGTGTTGAGCGCTACTCTAAAAACGGTGCTCTGAACTGGGCACCGTTTAGAGACTGGCATGCAGCTCCAGGATCCGTGCCCGACTCTGGCATGAAGATTTACACCAACTGAAACCTGGTGTAAATCCTCACATGAAAATTAGGCGCAAATCTCCCGAATTCTATAATAGTGTACGAACTTTAATGAATGCCCCTGACCTGCTGATGCACCTTTAATCCTGGAGAACTGAATTTGATTCCCACTGCAGCTCCTTGTGACTCTGGGCAAGTCACTTAACCCTCCATTGCACCTGGTACAAAAAAAGTACCTGAATATATGTAAACTGCTTTTAATGTAGTTGCAAAAACCTCAGAAAGGCGGTATATCAAGTCCCATTAACAAGATTCCATGCAGAATCTTAAAAAGTAGCAACATTCCATGTAGAACCCCAAAGAACAACAATATTCCAGAATCTTAGCCTATTTGAGATTCTACATGGAATGTTGCTATTCCACTAGCAACATTCCATGTAGAAGCCTGCCCTTGCAGATCAGCAACGCGGCCGCGCAGGCTTCTGTTTCTGTGAGTCTGACGTCCTGCAGTGGAGGAGTAGCCTAGTGGTTAGTGCATTGGACTTTGATCCTGGGGAACTGAGTTCAATTCCCACTGCAGCTCCTTGTGACTCTGGGTAAGTCACTTAACCCTCCATTGGCCCCAGGTACAAAATAAGTACCTGAATATATGTAAACCGCTTTGAATGTAGTTGCAAAAACCTCAGAAAGGCAGTATATCAAGTCCCATTTCCCTTTTCCTCTCATAGCCAAGCCCCCCTTTCAGGTGCACACTAAGAGGGTCTTTTACAAAGACGTGCTAGCATTTTTAGCGTGCATTAATGGTTAGCACGCACTAAACACCAGAAATGCTCATAGGAATAAATGGGTGTCTCTAGTATTTAGCGCAAGTTTATTTGTTGCGCATGCTAAAAACGCTAGCGTGCCTTTGTAAAAGGGGCCCTTAGGCACGCTAGCATTTTTAGTGTGTGCTTATATTTAGGGCACGCCAAACGTTAGCAATGCCCATAGTGGGTGTCGCTAACATTTAGCATGCTCTAGTCTTAGTAAACGACCCCTTATGTGTGCATCTCCATAAAATAACGCCAAGCAAGATGTGCACGTAAATCCAAATTGTTGCCAATTAACATAATAATTGTTAGCATTCAATTACTGACACTAATTGGCTCATTATTCAATTAAATTGTGCACTCCAATTAGCCGTGTGCCCAAATTTGCACACGTAAATTTGAGCGTTATAGATAGAATTCCCCTGTTAACGTGTGTACAGCAGTGTCTCTCAGTGAAAAATCCTTTTTCAAATTACCCCTAAAACATATTTTTGGAGGAAGCTTGGAGTTGGACAACTCAATGTCTTCCCAATTCTGCCTAGCACGAGACCTGGAGGAATGCCTCATTCTATCTCTGATAATACTTAAGGGTTGGAAATACGTCGCTGCAGCCGGCGCTTCTCAATTGCGCCATTGTGCCGGAGGTTTGCTGAGCAATCGCACTTTATCACCGAATGACCAGAGAATGGGCTCTTTTGTCTGGTGCCAACCGGGGCTATGTCTGAGTCATAGCCTTCCCGGGGAAATAAATTACATCTCAAGAAATGAATGCTTGGTGGCATTCAAAGCTCTGTGGGAGGCTGCTGAATTGAAGAGGACACTCAGAGGCTCATGAGTTTGCAGCACAGAGAAGATCGTTTGAAATCTGTTTTTCGCCAGGAGTAGAGGACACAACAGAGGGGCTTTCAGTGGTCTGTGATAGGGCAGGCTTGGGGTTTTCTGGACTTCCGGGAAAGTTCTAGATTTTTCATAAGATATTCTGAACGTTGCAAAACGTTTCTGAATTTTGTAAACAGATTCCCCCAATCCATTTCTTGTAGGGATAAAAATAGAGACGTGTGGGAGGTAAATTTATATTGGTCAGCAAGGTACAAAGTCCAAGTAAACACCTGTTTTGGGGCTATTTTACAAAGTTAGTATAGGCACCTCTGTGCCTTTTTAAAATAGTTTCACACAATTTACAACAACTGTGGATAAAATCCACTCACGTACATCTATTTATTTGTTTCATTGAATTTGATAAACAACTTTCCAAACAAATATCAAGTCGGTTTACAACATCATTTAGAAACAACTGATGTTATAACATAAAAAGTCAACAAAACCAACTCAAAATGAAAACAGAAAAAAAAAGACAAAAGGAAAAGGGATGAAATTGCACAACAGTTATTTCCAAAAGACAAAGTTCCAGACACATAAAAGGAAAACAATTTGGGGAAAATATTTCTTCACTCAATGTGTAATTAAACTCTGGAATTCATTGCCAGAGAATGTGTTAAAAGCAGTTAGCTTAGCAGAGTTTAAAAAACGTTTGGCCAAGTTCCTTAAAAGAAAAGTCCATAAGCTATTTTTAAGATAGACTTGAGGAGACTATAAACTTTCCACATTTCCCAACCCTATTTGCTTAAATTCACAATTCACTTTTTTATATATACTTCAAATCATAACAGCTCAGCAGTTTACCATTATCAAAATCAATAAGGGAATGAATAAGTTGTTAAATCACGAGAGGATTGTGAAAATTTACAAGAGGACATTACGAGACTGGGAGACTGGGCGTCTAAATGGCAGATGACGTTTAATGTCAGCAAGTGCAAAGTGATGCATGTGGGAAAGAGGAACCCAAACTATAATTATGTAATGCAAGGTTCCACGTTAGGAGTCACAGACCAAGAAAGGGATCTTGGCGTCGTTGTTGATGATACGTTGAAATCCTCTGCTCAGTGTGCTGCAGCAGCCAAGAAAGCAAATAGAATGTTAGATATTATTAGGAAAGGAATGGAAAACAAAAGTGAGGACGTTATAATGCCTTTGTACAAGTCGTTGGTGAGGCCCCACCTGGAGTATTGTGTTCAGTTTTGGAGGCCGTACCTTGCGAAGGATGTTAAAAAAATGGAAGCGGTGCAAAGAAAAGCTACGAGAATGGTATGGGATTTGCGCTCCAAGACGTATGAACAAAGACTTGCTGACCTGAACATGTATACCCTGGAGGAAAGGAGGAACAGGGGTGATATGATACAGATGTTCAAATACTTGAAAGGTATTAATCCGCAAAAAAATCTTTTCTGGAGATGGGAAGGCGGTAGAACGAGAGGACATGAAATGAGATTGAAGGGGGGGGGGCAGACTCAAAAAAGATGTCAGGAAGTATTTTTTCACGGAGAGGGTGGTGGATGGTTGGAATGCCCTCCCGCGGGAGGTGATGGAGATGAAAACGGTAACGGAATTCAAACATGCGTGGGATATGCATAAAGGAATCCTGTGCAGTAGGAATGGATCCACAGAAGCTTAGCCGAAATTGGGTGGCGGAGCAGGTGGGGGAAGAGAGGTTGGTGGTTGGGAGGCGAGGATAGTGGAGGGCAGACTTATACGGTCCGTGCCAGAGCCGGTGATGGGAGGCGGGACTGGTGGTTGGGAGGTGGGAAATACTGCTGGGCAGACTTGTACGGTCTGTGCCTTGAAAAAGGCAGGTTCAAATCAAGGTAAGGTATACACATATGAGTTTATCTTGTTGGGCAGACTGGATGGACCATGCAGGTCTTTTTCTGCCGTCATCTACTATGTTACTATGTATTGGGCCATGGTGCGACCGCACCTCGAATATTGTGTTCAATTCTGGTCACCGCATCTCAAAAAAGATATAGTGGAATTAGAAAAGGTACAGAGAAGGATGACAAAAATGATAAAGGGGAAGGGACGACTTCCCTGTGAGGAAAGGCTGAAGCGTCTAGGGCTTAGAGAAGAGACGGGAGATGTGATAGAGGTCTATAAAATAATGAGTGGAGTGGATTTAGGTGCAGTGTATAGAATACGCTTAGCTGATATCCCAGCGGCTACAACTACATGCCTCCATTTACACCAACGAAAATGTGGCATAAATCCCTGCACATAGATTTACACGTACAGGACCATAAGGCCATATTCTATAACCACGCGTGTAAATTTCACAACGATCTCGAAATGCCCATTTCCCCGCCGATAGTCACGCCCCTTTTAAACTGAACACATTAGAAGTTAGGCGCAGTTCATTATAGAATACAATTTGGGGTCCTTTTACAAAGGTGCGCTGAAAAATGGCTTGCGGTAGTGTAGGTGCGGGTTTTGGGCGCGCGCCAATCCATTTTTCAGTGTGCCTGTGAAAAAGGCCTTTGTCCCCCCCCCCCCCCATGAAAATGGACGCGTGGCAAAATCAAAATTGCCACGCGTCCATTTTGGGTCGGAGACCTTACCGCCAGCCATAGACCTAGCGGTAAAGAATCCTGGCGGTAATGACCTGCGCGCATCCGAAAATAAAAAATATTTTTCAGACGTCCGTATTGGCCGAGCACGAAAAATGAAATTACCGCAACAGCCACATGGTAGTCGGGCGGTAACTCCATTTTGGCGCACGTTGGGCACGCATAGATGCTTACGCAGCTTAGTAAAAGGACCCCTTAGTGAGCTGTGCGTGGAAGTTCAAATTATTGCCAATTAGTGCTCATTATTTATTTATTTATTTTAGATCATTTATACCCCACTTTTTGCCATTAAAGCAGCCCCAGAGCGGCTTACAACGAACTAATGAAAAGAATTACAATGACAGTTGGAGGCAGAAGGGAGGGAAGGAAGAGAAAGTAAAGTGAAACGAGTCCAGAATCAGATCTTGACTCGCCGAGACACAGAACATCAGATCTTGCGACCAGGAGGAAACAACCAGGAACGCAAAAAGATGAAGTCCCATCATGGCTAGGAGCCGTTCTCCAACTTCTCCAATCAGACAGACAAACAATGAAGGCGGAGGTAGTGCAGGAGGCAGTCTCAAACTACGAATGGCCGAGAAGCTTGTCAGCAGGGAGAAGCTATTCAGCTATTAGTCCATTGTAGAGGAGGCGGTACAGGTCGAGGGGTGAAATGAAGAGGGCGACGATGATACAGAGAGACAACGCCGGGAGAAATTGCCCCCACCGCAAAAGTGCACGGGACAGGCCTCAGATAGCCAGCGGTTGGGCTGCAGATACGTCGGTGAAGAGCAGGGCAGACTAGGCTAGTCAACGGTTCAGCCAACCTTCTATACCACCACCCCGTGCTCCACTCCCACTGACAGGATCATTATTGCTTGTTAAGCGCTGTTAGTAACACTGATTAGGCTTGTTACGCCAATTAAGTTACATGCATTGTTATAGAATATGCTTGGATTTTGGCGCAGAATGCTAGGTACGCTATACAGAATCTGGCAGTTAGCACTCAATTTTCAGCACTGAATTTTTGTCTGAATTCCTTCTAAAATGTATTTAGTCCAATAAGAAAGGTCTCATCTTACCTTCTTTCTGTGGTTTTGGTTATGACTTATAAAGTGGACCAACACAGCCTCACACAATTTTAGCCAATCATTTATTTGTATGGGAGCGCAATTTTTAATCAGATCCAAGTCATTGGTTCAACCGAAGCGTTAGAGCCAGGCATGACTGACAGGGTAAGTATTATTACACTGCAGAAAATCTATAATCATGTGTTAGCTTTGGCCAACTGCCTAGCTCTGTCCTGGATGAGGCCTACGCTCTTAATTTAACTTGATGTAAACATGAGGCCTAAAGCAAAAATGAGTACTCCAGCTGTTCATCGCCCCCCCCCCCCCCTCCTTCAGAACATGAAACAGGCACAGAGGGATTACAACCATTGTTTGCCTTGCGTTCTCAGGAATCAAGAGTTGAAAATGGGAGACTTAAGCATTTGAGTAATTACTTTGAAGAAAATGTGAAAAATTAGGTTGAGAAACAGCAATTTTGGTTGCAGAAGCACTAAGCATATTTCATTGGGGTGTCAGTAGAGCAGCAATTCATTTGGGGGGGGGGTCTTTTACTAAGCTGCAGTAGTGTTTTTAGCTCGCGGTACAAATCAGGTGGCAGTAAACGTCGAGACGCCCATTTGGGCATCTCGGCGTTTATCGCCAGCTGATTTCTACCGCGGTTTAATTTAAAAAAACCTTTGCGAAAATTCCCTTGAAGAGGAGCTAAACGGATGGATCTCCGTTGGGTTTCATGAACGCTCTAGCGTTCGCACAAAGTGTTTTGCTCCTATTATTACAGAGATGTCAAGTTACCCAGCTCCAGGCTGGAGATTTTAGGCCATTTCTGGTTTTGAACTTACATTCTAAAGCAGTGTGGGATTTGTAGTGCCTGATTTTGCCCCTTGAAATCAGTGCTGCAAATCACATAATGCACCAGAATGGGATGGTCAGAAATCCAGGACTGGCCTAAAATCTCTAGCCTAGAACTGAGTAACTTGATGTCTGTTATCATTAATTAAAAAAAAAAATCTAATGGCTACTGTTTTTTTGGTTGGATAAATACTTGAACTAAGATAATATTACAGGATTACAGAAGATTTTTTTTTTGATAAATGCTTTAAAAATAAAAGACGAAAAATTGGGAAGTTTTTCTGGACCAGTGAATGACAATTGAATAAACCCTATAATTACCTGCTTTGTGGCAAAATAAGGGTGTCCTTTTCCTCAAAAGTTTTATAAATAATTTATGTGAATTCAATATTTGTATTTATTTGGATTTTGCTCACCACTTTTTCAGTAGTAGCTCAAGGTGGGTTATATTCAGGAACACTGGGTAATATCTTTCCAGTTGTTTCTATGAAGAGAAAGGATCCTTTTAACCAAGGAAAGGATGGGGGGGGGGGGGGGGGGGGGGGGGGGGGGGGAGGGGATCAATCTACTCATTTCTGGAAAGTAATTATAAAAATGAATATAAAACAATTGTTTGATGAAGTTGATTGCTTCTGTTTGTTTGGTGGGTAACATATTAAGGGATGGATTTATCATGATTGGCCCAGAATCTTACTGTTTCTGTGTGTGGGTGGCGAGGGGGGAATTTTCCTGTTGAAAACCTGGTCCGTGTTTCAAACTTGCTTCCTATTTTCTTGTGCAGCCTGGAAGCATCAATGTCCTCCCAGAACCCACAAGGACAATTGTGTAGCATTGGATATAAAGAGAACTGCTGAGCATGTCAGTCCTGGAGAAAGAGAGACCATCATGGTGATATCTTATATCGGAGTGAAATGAGAATTATCCAAAGGATAATGTTGCACATGTGCGTTCCAGACTATGATGTCACTGGTTCAGATATGACCTCATCAAATGAGAACCGTATCTAATGACAGAACCTGCGTGGTTTTCAGAAGCTCACATACATCCTCCTCACTGGGTAATTGAACCAATAAAATATATTGCAGCCTGCAGAGACTTCATTTGTACTGAAAAGCAAGAACAGGCTCCCCCCCCAGCTGTTTGTGAAATTAAGATTCATTCACTGAGCTGGGGATCCCCTAACAGTGATCTTCACTGTTTTCGAAGGGGGGGGGGAGGTTGGCAAAAAGACTTCAGTGTGAGTGCCAGGACCAGTATGGTGCCCAGAGCTCCGGGTGATAAGGGGGGGTGGGGGGGGGGGGGGTGGGGTCCTTCTTCATTGATATAGCCAATCCATCTGCCCAGGCACACACAGAGCAATATGTGTAAATAAAATCAAGTTTGATTCTTCAGACTCTCGCTCTCTCCCTCAGCTCATCTTGTCTCCTTCAATCCAGATTTTCCCCAACACATAAAGCACGTTTACATCCAGAGTTGTTTTATCTGAAAAGAATCGCATTCCACTTTCCATTATCCAAAAAATCTTACATATCCCCGACAGGCATTCAGATATTCTTGCACAGCTGCTCTAAATCAGGTGCAAATATATACGTGTATATGCCAGAGCCGGTGGTGGGAGGCGGGGATAGTGCTGGGCAGACTTATAGGGTCTGTGCCAGAGCCGGTGGTGGGAGGTGGGACTGGTGGTTGGGAGGCGGGGATAGTGCTGGGCAGACTTATACGGTCTGTGCCCTGAAGAATACAGGTACAAATCAACGTAGGGTATACACAAAAATTAGCACATATGAGTTGATCTTGTTGGGCAGACTGGATGGACAGTGCATCTACTATGTTACTATGTCTTCGCCAACCCTTTCGTAACAGTATCAACCCTTCCGGTCAGCCACCATCATCCTGTCCCCAATTCCTCCATGCTGCACCTTCCTCTGGTTTAATGACCTCTGACCTTTCTCAGAGTCTCGCCGCAGGCACTGTCTCTGGAACAGCTGTTCTGTTTTCTTCCCGCATGGTGTAGCTCTTGGTGAGCTTGACCCATGTAGTGTCCAAACTTCTTCACTGTTTGCACAGTCTCATGAGAACAGCGTGAGGGTTTGTACGCCGTACAACTCAAACTCACTGAGAACTGCACAGAATAGTTGTTCTGGAGAAAGTGCTAGAAGCAAGCACCTGTGCAAGGTGAGGGACAGTTAGAAAGCCACACTTAGGGTCAAGTGAGGGCCACTGGCCTCTGGGTCTTGCAATGAAGTACAATACATTAAGGGCCAACCCAGAAGAATACACATGACTCTGGGAATCGTGAGCTCCAGGGACTCTTGGGGGTTGATTGTTGAGAAGAAGTTAAGAAGGCAAGTCAGTCAAACATTGAGGCCAATGGATGAGTCCTCCAACCCAAAGATACAAATGAGAGAGGTTACTCTCAAAGGTGTGGTTTATTTAGAGGACAAAAATATGTGTTTTAAAAATATTTTACCTCTAAACGAAATGCCTCATACCAAAAGGAAGGGGCTAGTCAAGGTAGTTAAGGGCCTGACGCCGGCAGCCCGAACTTCCTCCCCGACCCAACAAACACTAGACCGATTCGCGATGCCTATCCAAGGAAACAGGGCGAGTGAAGCTGAACTGGGAGCTATTGGAGGAGCCATATCTCCCTCGGCACTGGAATATCACTTTCACCGCCAGATAATCGACCTCCGCCACCAGCGATTTCGGGGCGGCGAGAGGAGGATGAAGCCACTACGGAAGTCGTGTTGGACCAAACCTCGGACGGCGCTAACTCCCCCCCAAACGCTGAGGATACTTCTTTGGAGGGGAACCCTCCGGCGGAGATAAATCTGCAGATGATATGGAAGACTCTACAGGGATTGAGCCAGACGGTAATAAAATCTGCTCGAGAGACTTCTCTGTTAGTAAGTAAAATAGACTCTTTGACTAATTCCCTGAAAAAACTAAGCAGGAATCAGTCCTACAAACTGAAGCACTTCAGCAAGAAGTTAAATCTTTAAAATCTGTAACTGAATTCTTAGTAACAGATAAAATAGTAATCCACAAGAAAATAGAACAATTCGAGAACTTTAAAGAAGATTGAATCTTAGATATTGAATTTCCCTTGGACTAAAGAACTGAGTCCTGTTGAAATGTTCAAGAAATATTTAAAAGAAATCTTGTTATATCCAGATTCAGCTATTCCTCCTTTAAATAGAATATATTACCTTCCAATTACTCAGCAAACTGAATCTGGAGATAAGGTCAAGACAAATGAACAGAGGAACATACCTATGGATCCTCAAGTACAACTGGACATATCAATTATATTAGATTCATCTCTATCTGAAATTGAACAGCGTAGAACTCTTTTGATGTCATTTGTATTTGAACAGGACTTGAATGCTGTATTGAAGTTATATTTTAAAAATGCTCTAAAAACCTTTTGTGGCCAAAGATTGTGGATATACCCGGATGTTTGTAAGACAACTCAGGATAGGAGAAAGTTATTTCTTTCATACAGAGAAGAGACCCGAGCCTGGGGGGCAACATATTTACTTGCTTACCCATGTAAATGTCTGGTTAAATATATGGGAGTAAAATATATATTTTTTGAACCGGAACATCTTAAAGCGTTCTTAGTGATGAAAAAGCTTGCCATTACACCTGCAGAATAACTGATGTTATCAGATTATCAATAGTAGTAAGGGTAAGGAAGACCAGGCCATAAACGACTATTTCCTTTTTCTTTTTGAGATCTCCTATAATCTAAAACATGCCTCCCTTGGAAATTATGTGGTCTAATTAATTGTATAACCTTGCTCTTGCTTGGTGAATTTGTGTACTTGGTGAATTTGTGTTTAGATTATTGATCAAGGTTATACATGTATTACTATTTACATGTTTGTACGTGTAAAAATTTTGAAAGCTAATAAAAAATAAAAAAAAAAAATATTTAAAAAAATATAAAAGTACATAAATACATAAGTATTGCCATACTGGGAAAGACCAAAGGTCCATTGAGCCCAGCATCCTGTTTCCAACAGTGGCCAATCCAGGTCACAAATACCCGGCAAGATCCCAAAAATGTACAAAACATTCTATACTGCTTATCCCAGAAATAGTGGATTTTCCCCAAGTCCATTTAATAACGGTCTATGGACTTTTCCTTTAGGAAGCTGTCCAAACCTTTTTTAAACTCCGCTAAGCTAACTGCCTTTACCACCATTCTCTGGCAACAAATTCCAGAGTTTAATTACACATTGGGTGAAGAAATATTTTCTACAATTGTTTTAAATTTACTACTTTGTAGCTTCGTTCGAATGCCCCTAGTCGTAGTATTTCAATTAATGCCAATAGTGATGATTATAGCACCCATCAGTGCTAATTGGTTCATTAATCAATTGAGTTATATGTGCAAATTGGGCACGTGCTCTAATTTGTGTGTGCAATTTTAAGCATCATTTATAGAATTTCAGGAATACTGTATTGTTTCTAATAATAACTCACCTCTAATAACAGCCCAATCCCGTGTTTTAGCATCAAAAAACCTTTCCCTCGATATTCAGCGCTATTTAACTGGCCAGAACGGCTGCTGACCGGTTAAATAACGCTTGGCCAGCTTTCTGCTGATATGCAAAAGAGGATAACTGGATATCCCCCGCTGAATATCCCAGGTACTGGCTAGCAGTAGCCAGCTGCATCAGCCGATATACGGCTATCCTCTGATTTTTAAAGCCGGTTTAGTGGCCATATTTTGGCCACGATATCTTTAGCTGGTTTAAAGATAACCGGCTAAGTCTGAATATCGACGTAGCTGGTTATCTTTAAACTGGCCAAAAATAAACTGGATATTCAATGCCAGTCACTGGAATCAGCATCCCAAACACTTGACGTGCTTATCTGAAACAATATATATATAAACACATAAAACCTATTATAATCATGACATCTGTTAATCTCTTGTTCTATACAATGGAGAAGGGTAGTTAGTGGGGTTCTGCAGGGGTCTGTATTGCGACCGCTGCTTTTTAACATATTTATAAATGACCTAGAAATGGGAGTAACTAATGAGGTAATTAAATTCGCAGATGACACAAAATTATTCAGGGTCGTCAAGTCGCAGGAGTGTGAAAGATTACAGGAAGACCTCGTGAGACTGGGGGATTGGGCGTCCAAGTGGCTGATGAAGTTCAATGTTGACAAGTGCAAAGTGATGCATGTGGGTAAGAGGAACCCGAATTACAGCTATGTCATGCAAGGTTCCGCGTTAGGAGTTACGGACCTAGAAAGGGATCTAGGAGTCATCGTTGATAAGACGTTAAAAACATCTGCCCAGTGTACCAATAAATAAATAAATATCTGGGCTCAGCACTCATCGCGGCAGTTAGCTGGTCTAACTCCCACAGTCTGAATATCGGCCCCGTTTAAATATCATCTTAAAAAAACAAATTCAGATTGCTCCAATAATACTCCCCACCCCCCCCAGAATTCACAGTAACCAGCATTGCTGTCCTCCACTCCCCCCCCCCCCCCCCCCCCCCCCCCCCCCCGCAATGACCGGATTTCTTCTTGCATTTTTTCATGGTTCTGACGCTGGGCCGGTGCAGGGCCTCCAAAGGTCCATCAAGCCCAGCATCCTGTTTCCAACAGTGGCTAATCCAGGTCACACATACCTGGCAACATCCCAAAAAAGTATAATACATTTTATACTGCTTATCCTAGAAATAGTGGATTTTCCCCAAGTCCATTTAATAACGGTCTATGGACTTTTCCTTTTGGAAGCTGTCCAAACCTTTTTTAAACTCTGCCAAGCTAACCGCCTTTACCACATTCTCTGGCAATGAATTCCAGAGTTGAATTACATGTTGAGTGAAGAAAACTTTTCTCCGATTCATTTTAAATTTACTACTTTGTAGCTTCATCGCATGCCCGCTAGTCCTAGTATTTTTGGAAAGCGTGAACAGACGCTTCACATCTACCCGTTCAACTCCACTCATTATTTTATAGACCTCTATCATATCTCCCCTCAGCCACCTTTTCTCCAAGCTGAAGAGCCCTAGCCGCTTTAGCCTTTCCTCATAGGGAAGTCGTCCCATCCTCTTTATCATTTTCGTTGCCCTTCTCCTCACCTTTTCTAATTCCACTACATCTTTTTTGAGATGCGGCGACCAGAATTGAAAGAAATGGACGAGAGAAATGGTGCCTACATTAATAGCTCACCGTACTCTTCAGAAAACCCATGTTTTCTAATAATAGCCCAGGTGTTTATTAGAAACATTTATGGTATATACTATAGATACTGTATAGGTTTATACATACAATACACAGGCACATATAGTACCCAAATAACTTATTCTTTTATAAAGCCATCTTGTTCTTGTGTGACTGGCTAATACTGTGGTTAGAGCTTAATTCCTTCGCCCCAGACCTAGCTGCGGAGGGAGTCCTTTAATCCACAGGGAAAGAGAGATGATATTTCAGGGTAGGGTCATCTCTTCTGTCACTGTGTCCCAGCGATCACTAGAACGCCTCAGACAGGCCTGATGTTAAAGATTGAGACCGATACCCTTCCTTTCACCAGAAAACCTTGTTAAAAACAGTCACCAGAGCAACATAATACAATTTATGCAGAGACGGTTATTGGATTTCATCTTTTTCCAAACCGATATTAGTTCAGCAGAACAGCGGATTTTCCTGCCTTGGACTTTAGACTTAGCCCAGGTTTACCTGGGGACCAAGGTCATTGTTTAGTTGGTATATACAAGACCAAACTTGCTGCATGAGCTCAGCTCTCAACTGGATGATTTAATGAGTTTGAATCTGCCAAACTGCCCCCCTTTCAGTGTTAGTGGAGTGCACATGTTATCTCAAGGCCCTGGACCGTGTCCAGACACAATTAAGGCGCTTTGTTGTCCTGAGGCCGGACGAAAAGGGAGGCCCGGGCTGTCTGAATGAAGCCCACACAAAGCCCTGCCTGCCTAAGCAATGACCTCAGTGTGATGACCTCACTCGGCCATCCAGCATCCCAAGCTCAGAGCCATATAAGGAATTAGCAAGAAAAAAAAATATTCTAAAAATAAGGCCGAGCCTTGCAGACTTCCTGCTCAGTCCTTTCTTTATGGAGTTCAAACTCTCATCCTGTGTGTGAGCTCTGCACAGTTCAGAATATTATCACACAGAGGGTCACTCACAGGAGATTTGGCATGAGTGTACGAGGAAGGATTAAGGGCAGTTCTATGCGCACCTGCGTTATAAATGCAGCAAAAAAGTGCCACTTACATACCGAAGCTTCCTAAGTGGAGTGCACACACGGTCAAAAAACAAAACAGGAAAAGACCACTTCGTCTGCAGTCCACAAGGAGTAGAGGATGACACAAATGACGATCAGCTGTGGGGATGAAGTCAAGAAATCTTTATTAGAAGCACCAGCCATGCAGACCCGACATGGGCGCAGCCACCTGTTTCAGGGGTTACAAATAAGCAGGAAATATATCTGGTGCACTAGAGAATGACACGGTGACAAAGTTTGTCCCCGCCCCATCCCCGCAGGTTCTGTCTCCGTCCCCGTCCCCATGGGCCCTGTCTCCTTTCCCGTCCCCGCCCCATGGGCTCTGTCCTCATCTGCAGAAGCCTTGAACACTTATGATTTTATATTTAAATCTTTTTATTAAAGTTTAAAAAGGAACAATATTCTGTGCGATTGTTGTTTATAAATCACAAATAAAAAACAGTAACAACAATGAGCAACTATATCCCCCTCCCACTACCACCCTCTACCCTTCCGACCCCAACAATAACTGACTTCTTCTACCCCAAGGAGGAGTATAAGACGTGCAGCAGAGTTCTGAATGGATTGAAGGGGGGGGATAGATGGTTAAGTGGGAGGCCAGTGAGGAGCAGGTTGCAGTAGTCAAGGCGAGAGGTAATGAGAGCGTGGACGAGAGTTCGGGTGGTGTGCTCAGAGAGGAAAGGGCGAATTTTGCTGATGTTAAAGAGGAAGAAGCGACAGGTCTCTGCTGGATATGCGCAGAGAAGGAGAGGGAGGAGTCAAAGATGACTCCGAGGTTGCGGGCGGATGAGACGGGGAAGATGAGGGTGTTATCAACTGAGATCGAGCGCGGTGGAAGAGGAGAAGTGGGTTTTGGTGGAAAGACGATAAGCTCAGTCTCGGCCATGTTCAGTTTCAGGTGGCGGTTGGACATCCAGGCAGCAATGTCGGATAAGCAGGCCGATACCTTGGCCTGGGTCTCCGCGGTGATGTCTGGTGTGCAGAGATACAGCTGGGTGTCATCAGCATAAAGATGATACTGGAAACCATGAGATGAGATCAGTGAGCCCAGGGAAGAGGTGTAAATTGAAAAAAGAAGGGGTCCAAGGACAGATCCCTGGGGAACTCCAACAGAGATGTGCTGGTACCAGGATGTAGAGGCCAGTATGCTTGCTCGTTTTTCCAAAAAATCAAAATATTGTTGTCTGCATCACTCAAACATTAATAACAGTCCAGTTCATTAACAGGCTTCAAACTAAAGAAAGACACAAGGACAAAGTTAGTCTCCATCCCCATGGGCTCTGTTCCCAATCCGTCCCCGTGCTGGGCTCTGTCCCCATTCCCACATCATTCTTTATGGTGCACAAAGGAAATAGAGCAACCAGAACTTGACTGTACGGTGAAATAGGCACTGAGAATGCCATCAGGAATCACTGATCAATCAAAACACAGCCTGTGTCGAGTGTGCATTGCTTCTGATAGAGATTTCTTGACTTCAACCTCACGGCTGATCGTCATGTGTGTCATCCAAAGCATGGATGGGACATAGGCGTGTCTCCCACTTAAGTGCACAACTTATAAGAACATAAGCATTGCCATACTGGGACAGACTGAAGGTCCATCAAGCCCAGCATCCTGTTTCCAGCAGTGGCCAATCCAGGTCCCAAATACCTGGCAAGATCCCAAAATAGTACAATACATTTTATGCTGCTTATCCTAGAAATAAGCAGTGGATTTTCCCCAAGTCCATCTTAACAATGGCTTATGGACTTTTCTTTTAGGAAAGTATCCAAATGTTTTTTAAACCCCACTAAGCTAACTGCTTTTATCACATTCTCTGGCAATGAATTCCAGAGTTTAATTACACAATGACCTTATTGCTGCATTTACAGGAATGATTAAGAAAATAGTCTCTAATCCTTCTCCGTTTCCATCGTGTCCTGAAGCATTTTGATGTGACTGCTGATACTTGACTGTCCAGAGATAGATGTTTATCAAGAATGAGTCCCAATATTTTTAGTTGTGCTTCCATTTGGTAAGTTTGGTGGTTGATTGTAAACTTTTGTTGAGATGTGGGGTTGTGCAGGCTGGATAGAACCAGGAATTGGTTTTGTCTCTGTTTAGTTTAAGTTTGACGATTGGGGCCCAGTTTTCCACAAGGTTCAGACGTTTTTTTTAACCTTGTCTAGTATTTCTGTGATGGTTAAAAGGTACGTAGATGGTGACATCATCTGTGCATATGAATGGGTTGAAACCCATTAATTCCATTTTTTTGCCGAGTGGAGCTATTAATTGAACAGTGTAGGTGATATTGGAGAACCCTCTGGTACCCCACACTCAGAGATCCAAGAGGCTGATATCTGGTTCGACATCTTTACAATGTAGGATCTGGTCCTTAAGAAGCCATTGAACCATGTTGCTACTGTACCACTGATTCCCAGCACTGGTGGTTGGGAGGCGGGGCTAGTGGTTGGGAGGCGGGGCTAGTACTGGGCAGACTTCTACGGTCTGTGCCCTGAAAATGGTAGATACAAATCAAGGTCAGGTATACATATAAAGTAGCACATATGAGTTTATCTTGTTGGGCAGACTGGATGGACCGTACAGGTCTTTTTCTGCCATCACCTACTATGTTATGTTACTATGAGGGGCATAATCGAACGGCGCCGGCCAAATCAAAGAAATGACAGATGAGACAGGTCTCATATTGAAAGGTATTAATCCGCAAACAAACCTTTTCCGTAGATGGGAGGGCGGTAGAATGAGAGGACATGATATGAGAATGAAGGGGGGGCAGACTCAAGAAAAATGTCAGGAAGTATTTTTTCACGGAGAGAGTGGTAGGTACTTGGAATGCCCTCCCGCGGGAGGTGGTGGAGATGAAAACGGTAGAGGAATTCAAGCATGCGTGGGATAAACATAAAGGAATCCTGTGCAGAAGGAATGGATCCTCAGAAGCTTAGCCGAGATTGAGAGGCGGGGCTGGTGTTTGGGTGGTGGGGCTAGTTCTGGGCAAGACTTCTACGGTCTGTGTCCTGAAAATGGCACATACAAATCAAGGTAAGGTATACACAAGAAGTAGCACATATGAGTTTATCTTGTTGGGCAGACTAGATGGACCGTGCAGGTCTTTTTCTGCCTTCATCTACTATGTTACTATATTGGAATGGGGGTGGATACTCAGGCACTCAAGGTATCTATAAAACTAGCGACCTTAGAAGGTACTACTGGCATTGAACTAAGAGCAATTCTCCTTTAGCCCAAGAGGCAGATGTCTACATTCTGTGCCCCAGAATTATCATGGAAAGACGGAGATGAAGTATACCAGTATTTAATCATGAAGATGTGGAACCTGTGCAGAGTGCCAGATTCAACTCTGGCCACTTTGATGGCCAGACTGGATGGACCGTGCAGGTCTTTATCTGCTGAAATATGCTATCAGGCTTATTTTCGAAAGAGGACGCCCATCTTTCAACACAAATCGGAAGATGGGCGTCCTTCTCACAGGGTCACCCAAATCGGCATAATCGAAAGCTGATTTTGGGCGTTCCCCAACTGCTTTCCGTCGCGGGGACGACCAAAGTTCACGGGGGCGTGACTTGGGAGTGCCTAACACATAGGCGTCCTCGACCCATAATCGAAAAAAAAGGTTGTCCCTGATGAGCACTTGGACGACTTTACCGGGTCCAGATTTTCTTACGACTTAGCCACAAAAAGGTGACCAAACTGACCACATGACCACCGGAGATAATCGGGGATCACCTCCCCTTACTCCCCCAGTGGTCACTAACCCCCTCCCACCCTCAAAAAACATCTTTAAAAATCTTTTGTGCCAGCCTCTATGCCAGCCTCACGTCCATCACAGCAGTATGCAGGTCCCTGGAGCAGTTTTAGTAGGTGAAGTGCACTTCAGGCAGGCGGACCCAGGCTCATTCCCCGCCCCTCCCTGTTATACTTGTGGTGGTAAATTTGAGCCCTCCAAAACCCACCACAAACCCACTGTACCCACATCTAGGTGCCCCCTTTCACCCGTAACGGCTATGGTAGTGGTGTAGTGGTGGGTAGTAGGTATTGGGAGGGTTTGGGAGGGGCTCAGCACACAAGGTAAGGGAGCTATGTACCTGGGAGCAATTTCTGAAATCTACTGCAGTGCCCCCTAGGGTACCCGGTTGGTGTCCTGGCATGTGAGGGGGACCAGTGCACTACGAATGCTGGCTCCTCCCACGACCAAAGGGCTTGCGTTTGGTCACTTCTGAGATGGGCGTCTTCGGTTTCCATTATCGCCGAGAATCGGGGACGACCAAGTCTAGGGACGACCATCTCTAAGGATGACCTAAATGTCAAGATTTGGGCATCCCCGACAGTAATATCGAAACGAAAGATGGACGTCCGTCTTGTTTCAATAATACGGGTTTCCCCGCCCCACCACCGGGACGTTTTGCAAGGACGTCCTCAGCAAAACTTGGGTGTCCCCTTCGATTATGCCCCTCTTTGTTACTATGTGAGAGGTAAAGTTTGCAGCACAAGGAAGTGTCTCCCCTCACCCTAACTCCCCAGTGAAAGAAAATGACCTTTGACCTCCTTATGACTTTTCACGTTATCATAATTACAAATCTCCTAGGGCAGTTTGAATTCTGCAGCTGTTGATCCTACACTCAACAGCTGTTGCCAAAATGAGACCAGAGAGACAAATGGTAATGTTTTTTTTAAAAACCAAACCCTCGGTGTAGACTGACAGCCAGGGACAGCCTTTGATGGAATGGAGAGGCTGGAGGCTTGGGGATTAATCCCTGCAGAGGGAGGGAGTGAGAACTTCCAATTTTGCTTTGAGCATTGATTGCAAGGTGCAGCGAGCTGGGGGAGAAGGTTTGAGGTATTGTGGTTAGAAGTTTAGCAAAGAATAGTTCACAGAAAGAAGGTTTTCACACCAAGGTGAAGATTATCCCCACATGTAGTGCACAAGATTGCAAAAAAAAAAAAAAAAGTTTTACCACACTCATATTTTGGGTCAATAAATTAATATCACAATTTGGAAAGAATCCAGCTTTCTGCAGACCAGTACAGGTGCTAGAACCTTGCACTAGGAAGAGACGCAGCTGTGATGGGTCATGAATATATGTATGTATTTTTATTCACCTCTTGGATGGGATGGAGTTTGCCCTCTTCGACTGTGCATTGGACCTTGGGTCAGGGGGGGGGGGGGTGGAGGGGAATACTTTCAGAATCAAGTTAAGTGCCCCTTGTCCCAGTCTTAAGACAGCTTGTCATGTTCAATCAGCTGGGTAGAAAGTTTCGGACTTGACCCAAATCCCAAGTCTGGTCAGATATTCACCCTATCATGAGGCCCCGTTGCCTCGCTGTCTTCCATCCCTGCTTCCACTGTTGGATGGCAAAACAGGGAGATTGACGAGACACGAGAGCTTCCGGAAACAGCAGTTCTGTTGATTTATTTTAAACTACCCCTGCCACCCCAACCCTTTGATCCTTTTGCCACTTGACCTTCTCAAAACTGGACAGGTACACTTTAACTAAAGTGCCCCTTACACCACCCTGCCAGGCTGATCCAAATGACAGACCCAAAACCCAGCACCTGTTTGTAATGGAGGGGTTGAGCACATCTGAATAATGCTTCTGTAAACAGTCATTTCATGGTGGTAACCAGTACTCAGTTATTTACTGCTGGGCTATCATTAGTCAACAGACCAATAATTAAAGACATTAGAAGGAGAGCTGTCCTGGGTGGATGCCATAGGATGGTTCCTCTACACTGGACAGAGGAGTCTAGGTTATCCTCTCACTGGTGCTATCTGCAGGCAGCTGGGATGCTGGGATACAGGAGAACAGATGTGTGCTAGGCTCCTTAATGAGGCCAGATGTTTTGTCCTTAGTATGAGGTTTCCCCTGCTATTTGAGTCTGTGACCCCATTCTCACAACGTTTGAGGGAAACATTATGGGGTCCTTTCACAAAGGCACGCCGAAAAATGGCTTGTGGTAGTGTAGGTGCAGGTTTTGGGCATGCGCCAATCCATTTTTTAGCACGCCTGTAAAAAAGGCCTTTTTTTTGCCGAAAATGGACGTGCAGCAAAATGAAAATTGCTGCGCGTCCATTTTGGGTCTGAGACCTTACCGCCAGCCATCGACCTAGCGGTAAAGAACCCGGACAGTAATGACCACTTGGCGCACGTCCATTACGTGTGCCCGAAAAGAAAAAATATTTTTCAGGCGCGAGTATTGGACCCGTGCCAAAAATGAAATTACCGCAAGAGCCACACAGTAGTTAGGCAGTAACTCCATTTTGGCGCGTGTTGGGCGTGCATAGATGCTTACGCGGCTTAGTAAAAGGGCCCCTATGTTCTCAGACATCTGTAAGTCCTGTCTTCCTTTATCTACCTGTTCCCTCTCAATCTCCCCTTCTCTCTCTTTCCCTCTACCTTGCTGTCCCTATCTGTCTCTTTTACCTCCTCTATCTGTATACAAAACCTTTCAAATATATGGTTTCCATTTCTGTAAAATTTGATGCACGGTCGAAAGTTCCTTTTGACTTTAAACTTCGCACACCTCCTCAGGTTTCTGCATCCCATTTGAGCACCATATACTTTTGAACACTATCTGCAAAAGATATCCCTGGGACTTCACTGGAAAGCATCCGGACTCAGACACAGAGAGTCAGGAATGTGTAGGACGCCCCCCTCCCAGGAGCAGGTGGTGGAGTCTCAGACAGTAGCAGTCTCCAAGAGGGCCTTGGATAAGCATAAATTCCTTAGCTGCCAATCTAGTGCAAAGTTAGCAGAAGCAGGATCCAGAGGAGTGTGTTTAAAGTGCTTTAGTCAAATGGGGAATGAAAAAAAGAGTAAATTCACAAAGTGCAGGCAACCAGGTCTTTCTGGCAGGCTGCAAGTAGGAATACAGAAAACAACAAAGGTGACTCAAAAAAAATCACAGACGATGAGAAGTGATTTTTTTTTTTAGAAGATTTGGTTGTTTATTTCTTGATTTGAAGCAGGTTTCACCTGACTCAGAATTTGTGATTGCAGTGTGCCATACAGCAGTATCCCTTTGGGATCACACAGACAACATTGGGAGACTCCTGAGGCAGGCCAGATAGGCTGAAACACGGTCTGGTCACTGAATAACAAACTTTAAGATCCTTTGGAGCGTCGTCTGTGATTTTTTGAGTCACCTTCGCTGTTTTCTGTATATCTTCAAGTCTGCCAGGGCTTTGTTTTTTTCTGTGTGTACATGGGCTACAAGTAGAGGCATAATCTGAAGTCCTGCAAAAACTCAGGCCTTCATGTAGCTGAGACTGTCTGGTAGGCTAAGTAAGTGCCTTAAAAGGCTGGAGATTTGGGCAAGAGCCATGCTGGTATTCTGCTGCACGACTAATATTCCGCCAGTGTTGTTATGCTCATATTAGCCCTCTCCTCAAGTCACTTCACTGGCTTCCTATCCGTTTTCACATACAGTTCATACTCCTCTTATTGACCTATAAGTGCATTCACTCTGCAGCTCCTCAGTACCTCTCCACTCTCATCTCTCCCTACATTCCTCCCCAGGAACTCCGTTCACTGGGTAAATCTCTCTTATCTGCACCCTTCTCCTCCACTGCTAACTCCAGACTCTATTCCAGGCATATGGTGCATTAAGATAAAAGGAACGGACTTCCTGAGCCAGTACGTCAAGCTCCATCTCTGGCCGTCTTCAAATCCAAGCTAAAAGCCCACCTTTTTGATGCTGTTTTTAACTCCTAACCCTTACTCACTTGTTCAGTACCCTTATTTTATCATCCTCACTTTAATATTCCCTTATCTCTTGTTTGTCCTGTTTGTCTGTCCTAATTAGATTGTGAGCTCTGTCGAGCAGGGATTGTCTCTTCATGTTCAAGTGTACAGCGCTGCGTACGTCTAGTAGCGCTTTAGAAATGATAAGTAGTAGTAGTAGTAGTGATATTGAAAGCAATTTAACGTTTTTAGATGAGATGTGGAAAGAGAGGGGTACTGGGTGCAAACCAAGGGGCCTTTTTCCTAAGCTACACTAGTAAAAGGCTTTAGCTCATCATTAAGTGGAGCGGAGGAGTAGCCCACTGGTTAGGGCAGTGGACTTTGATCCTGGGGATCTGGGCTCAATTCCCATTGCAGCTCCTTTGACTCTGGGCAAGTCACTTAACCCTCCATTGCCCCAGGTACAAATATGTACCTGTATATACTATGAGGGGCATAATCGAACGGGGCGTGCAAGTTTTACCGAGGGTGTCCTCGCAGGACATCCCCGCGAAGGAGCGGGGAAACCCGTATTATCGAAGCAAGATGGGCGTCCATCTTTCGTTTCGATAACACGGTCGGGGACGCCCAAATCTCAACATTTAGGTCGACCCAAATAGCGTTTCAGCATTCTTTTATGTTCGTTAGGTAAGTGCTTGTTTTGCGGACTTGTATTACACCTTAGTTATGCCTGCCCTTCGTTTCCCGCACTTTTGACCAGTGATTCCTTGCTCCCTCTTTAGTTTTCTTATTTTGAGTTTTGTATGCTATTCTGTTTTGCTCCTCCGTTGTTTCTTCTGCTTCGATCTCTCCAGCATTATTGATTTCTTAGATCAGCCATAAGCAGGTCTGCCTGTTGTAGTTTCTTCTTCTCTACTTCCCTTTAAGTCAAGCGCTTCCTTGCTGCGTTAAGTTCAGTGTTGACCTTTCCTAGTATTCAGTGCCTCACTTCTCCCTTTTCCTTTTTTAAAGTTTTTTTTAGACTTTTCACCCACGATACTGAGCAGAATACTACTGTGGGGTTGGACTAAATGTTCTTCATGTAACTGGTGGTCCCTTTATTTATGTAGGTTCCAGTATGACCTTTTTAATATTGTTTTATTTATATATTATTACATAGTAACATAGTAAATGATGGCAGATAAAGACCTAAACGGTCCACCCAGTCTTCCCAACAAGATAAAACTCATTTTACATGGTATGTGATACTTTATATATATATACCCGAGTTTGATTTGTCCTTGCCTTTATCAGGGCACAGACCGTAGAAGCAGTGGCATTCCGTGGTTGCCTGACACCCAGGGCGGATCACAACTGCTCCCCCCTCCCCCGCGGGTGCACGGCAACACGGCACGGCACCCCCCACCCCACACAGTCCCCACTTGCCTTCCAAGTTCCAGCTCTGTCCACCCCAGCGTGGTGGTGCCGCCTCCCCCCTCCGACGCAGTCCCCACCTGCCAACCAGGTTCCAGCTCCATCCACCCCAGCGTGGCGCCTCGCATCTGCAGCGCTGCTGTAAAAAGAAGAAAATCGCCTCGTTGTCAGCCCTTCCCTCACTGTGTCCCGCCCTCGAGGAAATAGGAAGTTATGTTAGAGGGCGGGACACAGTGAGGGAAGGGCCGATGACGAGGCAATTTTCTTCTATTTACAGCAGCGCTGCAGATGCAAGGCGCCACGCTGGGGTGGATGGAGCTGGAACCTGGTTGGCAGATGGGGACTGCATCGGGGGGGGGGGGGGAGGCGGCACCACCACGCTGGGGTGGACAGAGCTGGAACTTGGAAGGCGGGTGCCGTGCCGTGTTGCTGTGCACCCGCGGGGGAGGGGGGAGCAGTTGCGATCCGCCCTGGGTGTCAGGCAACCACGGACTGCGTCGGGTGGAGGGGAGGTGGTTCCATGCCAAGGGGGGGGGGTGTGGATGGACAGAGCGCAGCACCCCCCCACCCATTGACACCCAGGGCAGACCTCCCCCACCGCCCCGCCCCTGCTACGCCACTGCGTAGAAGTCTGCCCAACACCAGTTTTGCTTCCCAGTTACCAGTGTTGCCACCCATTCCTTCTAAACAGGATTCCTTTGTGTTTGTCCCATGCATGTTAGACTTCCATTACCGTTTTCATCTCCACCACCTCCTGCGGGAGGGCATTCCACGTATATAGCACCCTCTCCATGAAAAAATACTTCTTGACATTAGTCCTGAGTCTGCCCCCCCTTCAACCTTAACTCACGTACTCTAGTTCTACCGCCTTCTCGTCTCCAAAAAATGTTCATTTGCGGATTAATACCTTTCAAATATTTGAACGTCTGTATCATGTCACCCCTGTTTCTCCTTTCATCCAAGGTATACATGTTCAGGTCAGCAAGTCTCTCTTCGTACGGTTTGCAACACAAATCCCATACCATTTTTGTAGCTTTTCTTTGCACCGCTTCCTGTCTTTTTCCATCTTTAGCAAGATATGGCCTCCAAAACTGAACACAATACTCCAAGTCGGGCCTCACCAATGACTTGTACAGGGGCATCAAGACCTTCTTTCTTCTGCTGGTTATACCTCTCTTTAAGCAGCCTAGCTGGCCACGGCCGTCGCCTTGTTGCATTTGTTTAGAATTTTATCTAATTGTTTATTTTAATACGATATTGACACCTGTTTTGTAGACAGTCTTTCTTTGATATTTAAATGGTTGTATTTTATGGTGACCTGTCTATTAAAGACTGATTTTACATACTTTTATATATTTTTATTTTTGTTAACTGTGTCAACACATATGCATTTACCTCTGTTTGTATACTTTTTTTATTTATGTATTTTGTATTATTTAGAGACTCCTGAAGCAGGCCTTTAGGGGCCGAAACACGATTCTGTGTCGAACCCTTTTTAATGTGAATAAAACCTCTGATGTGAACTCTTTTAGTCCATTGGTGGTTTCTGCTCTGCATCATCCTTCGTGTCACCCCCCCCCCCCCCCCCGCTGTGTTTGTTTACCTGGGTTCCCTGTGCGGAGGACTCCTGTTCTTCGGTGTTTGTCGATCTAACAGGAAGGGGGGCATTTAAAAAACTGAAAGAAAAACGCGCTGCCACTCGAGGGGTCACCTCCACTTCTCCCCCCCCCCCCAAAAAAAATCCTGGTGTCTAGTGACACCCTGATCTCCCACCAAGATGGCTCTTAATGCTCCCAATTTCCCTTCCAAAATTTCTCTGGTGTTTAGTGACACTCATGTTCCCTCATGAGCCCCCCCCCCCCCCCGACCTATCTCCTAGTGTACCTTCAAGGACAGGCAGGAGAAATGCCTATTCTCTCCTGCCTCTGAACCGCCATCTTAAAAAATAGCCTTGCCTAACCACACAATACTACCAATTAAGAAAGCATTCCCTTATTTGGCAGACTGGCCCGTACACTGTGTCCCAGGATGCACCACACGGGTTCAGAGGCCGCCATTTTTGAAGTTGCTGACACAGAGGCAGGAGTGAGTGGACATCGCTCCTGATTCTTCTTAAACATACTCCAGGAGGAGGGTTTGGGGGTGCTATTAGCTTTTCTGCTCCAATGCAGAAGGGCAGGCTAACCTTTATACACTCCCTCACACCCCTGGTGATAAATTTCTTACGTTGTGCTCCTCTTAAAGCCTTTAGTGTATGTTTTGGCATCCGGGTAGGATAGCTAGTAGCCCAGTTATGTTGTGCACTGGTGTGAACTGCACGAGCTAACTTCCACACTTAAGCTGTTTCTGCATCATAGTAACATAGTAGATGACGGCAGAAAAAAAGACCTGCACGGTCCATCCAGTCTGCCCAACAAGATAAACTCATATGTGCTAGTTTTTGTGTATACCTTACCTTGATTTGTACCTATCTTTTTCAGGGCACAGACCGTATACGTCCGCCCAGTACTATCCCTGCCTCCTAACCACCAGTCCCTCCTCCCACCACCAGCTCCGGCACAGACCGTATAAGTCTGCCCAGCACTAGCCCCACCTCCCAACCACCGGCTCTGCCACCCATTCATGACCCAGAGATGTCTTTGCATACCGTGTGCTTTTGCCTGCAGTAACTTTGCACCAGCCCCTGAGTCTGGAAAAGGCATCTATCCCTGCTGTAGCCAGATGTGGAAATTATCTCCACTCCCTCTAGTTCTCATCTTCGTCTGGCCAAACCATCAAGTAAAGCTTTTTATATCCACGTATATATAAAAAAAAATCAGATCCTACGGTGTTCTTTGCTCCTAAAATGAGGGCGTTTCTTTTCTATATGTGGATCTGAGTCAGTGAGGTTGGAGAGGAAGCTGGAGCTCAGGCAGGGTCGACCTCATCCTTTTGTCCTTTCCAGTTTCTTTGTCACAGCTGGACAGGGAGAGAATATAGCCTTTCTATTCCGGGGAGGTGAAAGACAATGCCTGGACGCATACATCAGATATTAGCTTTATTTGCTGACTCATTGCTAATGACTTAGAGGATGAAAAATGCCTTTTGCCTCTGGCAGACTGCCATATGGGAGACGGTGATGGAAAGCAATTGGGAAATCAGAACTACTAGTCCCTGCATGCAATGGGGTAAACCCAGGCCTGGATCAACCCTGTCGGGCTAATCTGGATCCAGTTGGCAACCTTATCCGAGCGCACCTTGCTTTTGTGTGCCGAAATTACTTTTGATGTAAGAAGGATCTTAGCAGGATTTAAGCCCTTTAGCACGCAAAAAGCATACGCTTTGGGATAAACATTCACGCCAGCAGCTGTGAGCACTTTTCAACATGTTGACCGTCACCGGCAAAGTTAAATCTGGATATTCAATGTTGGGTTAGCAGCGATACCTGGAAGTCAGTGTTCCCTCTCAGCTGCGAGCACGTGTGTGCGCACGCAGGTCGGAAAGGGAGAACACACGTCTAGCAGCTCTGCTCCCACGTTTGCTGGCTTCCTTTCTTGTGAACATCGGTTATACCACACACATTGAGTCGAGGCCACAAAGCCCCTGATTCCGTAAAAGTCGCCAAAAATGTAGGCACATTCCTGATTTCAGCATTCAATATAATGGAATAACAAGCCAATTAGTGCCAATCATTGGATTTTTAACAAGCAGTTAATGGCACTAATTAGATTTAATTGGAACTAATGTATTAGCTTAATTTTACTGCACTGGCGTCTGCCTCTGCGGTGCGCTGTAAGCCACATTGAGCCTGATTCTGTTGGGAAAATGTGGGGTATAAATGAGATAATAAATAAATAAACTAACGTGTAAACTTAGGCATGGGTTCCACACTTAAAATTTACGTTTATTCCAAACAGGGGGTGTGGAAATAGGAGGGTCCTGGGCGTGGCATAGCTTTGAGTTACACATGCGTAATTACAAAGCACATACATTTATGTGAGGGCATTTGTAGCATGTTTTCTTTGGTGCAAACGGCCGGCCCTAACTTTACGTGCAACTTTCTGCTTACCCATGTATTCTATAAACCGTATAAACCCCGGTGAACGGACACCCCCCCCGGGTGCACGCCGCTGGGGGGGTGCCGCGCACGCGCCTGTCCTTTGTTCACTCCATGCTCCCTCTGCCCTGGAACAGGTTACTTCCTGTTCCGGGGCAGAGGAAGCATGGAACGAACGGACAGGCACCCCCCGCAGCGGCGTTCACTGGGGGGGGGGTCTGCGCTGTATCTGGGGGGGGGGGCCCTGCACCCGGGGGGCGGGGCGCATCAGCGATCTGCCCCAGGTGTCAGCCCACCTAGGAATGCCATTGGTACCAAGGCTGCTGTAGTTCACTTTTTAAGGCCCAATGCATTAGTATATCATTAGCACACTGGATCAGGATTTTTACCGTGTGAGTAAAGTCAAATGCCTGCTGAAAATTTATATTCATTTGTACTCATGCTTTAAAACATCAGCCTCTGTTTTCAGCTGGTTTCCAGTTTCCTACCACCAGGGTGATGTAGGTGTGTGAATGATCTCTTGGTTTTCAACTCTACCAGAAGATTCACACCAACCGCCTTCTCTGTTGGGGGTGGGGAGGGTTGCAGAAGGCCCCATCGGTCTGCCTTGAGAGCAAAAATGTTTGAAGGGATTGCACAGATGAGATTTCCGATCTTTGAGCCGCCTTCAGCAACTGGGATGCCCGGTCAGATTTAGCTTCGACCCTGTGACCTGACCGAATTCCAGGCCAGAGGGAGACATTTATAAGTTTGTGGGGCAACAGATGTACTGAAGATCTTTCAGGCTTAGTGCCACTCTAATTAATTTTGTTCCTTTCTGCCTCTCACCTTCTTTCTCCCTCTCTACTAATCATTTCTATAGTGCTACTAGACATACACAGCACTGTACACCTTATATGCAAGTACTTTTTCTGTCCCCAGAGGGCTCACAATCTAGGTTTTTGTACCTGGGGCAATGCAGGGTTAAGTGACTTGCCCAAGGTCACAAGGAGCTGCAGTGGGAATTGAACCCAAGTTGCCAAGATCAAAGCCCACTACACTAACCATTAGGCTAGTCCTCCACGCCTCTGTCTGTCTCTCTCCCTTTATTCTTCTCTCTCTTTCTCCCTGTCTTCCCTTCTTTTTCCCTTGTTCTCATTTCATCTGCACTCTCCCTTTCTTTTACCTTCTCCCTCACTCTTTTTCTCTTTTCACCCTCACTCTTACGCAGTGGCGTTCCTAGGGTGGCTGACACCCGGGGCGGATCGCCGATGCCACCCCCCTGGGTGCAGCACGACCCCCCCCACCCCTGGCGAAAGGACACACCTCCCCCCCTGGGTGCATTTTTACCTGCGGGGGGGGGGGGGGGGTGCCGTGCGCCTGTCTGCTTCGCTCGTTCCGTGCTCCCTCTGCCCCGGAACAGGAAGTAACCTGTTCCGGGGCAGAGGGAGCACGGAACGAGCGGAGCAGACAGGCGCGTGGCACCCCCCCAGTGGCGTGCACCTGGGCTGGACTGCCCCCATCGCCCTCCCCCCTTGGTACTCCACTGCTCTTACGTTTCCTTATACCTTTTCCCTCTCTTTCTTTTCTCCCTCACTTTTGCTACTTTTTCTTTTACTTCTGCTCTTTCTTCCTCTTTTCTCCCTCTGTCTTTTTTTCTCTTTTCATCCTCACTCTCCCTTTCCTTTCACCTTTTTCCTCTCTTTCTTTTCTCCCGCACTCTTGCCACTTTTTCTTTTACTTTCTCCCTCTTTTTCTTCACAGCCTCTCCTTTCTCTCTTTTTCCGTCTTTCCCTCTTTCTCCCGCCTGTTGTCCTCTTCTTTCTTTTCCGTCTCTTGTTGCACCTCTCCCTCTATCCTCCCCTTCCCTGCTCTTTTTAGGCAGAAAATGTAAACATTTTTGCCCTCCAAGAAACCTATTTGATCACAGTGTGAACAACACTATGTTTTATCAGTGAAATTTCTGATTTTTGCCCTCTGCCAGGGAAGAATTTTCTAAAGGTGCTCTTCATCCCCCAACCTCCTCAGACACTTCTAGCTCATTACTAAGGACATGTACATGTGAATTTTATAGGTGCTATTGGTTTGAATTCTCTGTTATTAGTTCAAATCCTTCTCTTAATGCTGCACTGGATTAGCTCATGGTAATCTCAAATCTGGCTTTCGAATGACAAATAATCACATCTGGACAAATTCTTATCTGCATAACCATTCATTTTTTCATTTTTTGTGGTTTCAAAACAACAGGAAGCATGGAAAATGAAATCATGGCTTCATTCCGACTTTGCCCCAGAGACTCTGGTTGCCGTCAAGCTGTGTGACACTGGGAAAGAAGTTGAGCCAGTCCTGCTTTTCCTCAATGCCATCTTCCAGTTTATTTTAGGGATGGGCAGCCAAAAAAAAATCTTTGTCCTGTTTTCCAGGTTTTTAAAAAAAATTCCAAAACAAATGTTATTACAAGTGCACACTCTTCTTAATAAGTGTACACTATGTGCAATCTAACGCATGTGCATGCACTTTCAAAACAGTGACCTCTTTGCACACAGTGCACACTTATTTATAAGAATGTGCACTTCTTTGCACCTAGTGTGCACTTTTTAATAAGAATGTGCACTTCTTTACTCCTAGTGTGCACTTTTTAATAAGAATGTGCACTTCTTTACTCCTAGTGTGCACTTTTTAATAAGAATGTGCACTTCCTTGCGCACAATTTTGAACGCCATATATAGAATCCTGGAGAATGTACCTTCTTTGCACATAGTGTGTGCTTTTTAATTGCACGTCCCCTCATTGCACATCGGACTCAATTCTATAAATAGCGCCTAAAACATTGGCATAAAAAAAAGTGTTGAACGCTATTCTATAAACGGCGCTGAAAGTTAAGGCAGGAGGTACATTTCTCTAAAAATGTACAAGAAGTCTGGCTCAGTCTGTCCCTTAGGACCTAGATGGGCACCTCCTTCACTCTGTGCTAGTGTCGGAGTTATGCACACGGACTCCGTCCTTCTATGTCAGTGTTGCACAGGGGTTGGTCCCCCTTCACCAGCTAGTGTACAAACCAGAATAGAGAGAATTAACTAGCGCAGATAATGGAGTCTGTGTTCTCTGACAAAGGTATTCTCTTCCTTGGGTAACAGCCACAATTATGCAACCAACCTTTTGGGAAGAATGAGCTCCCCCTAAAATCACAGGTCAGGAATCTTGGGATACTGCTAGACTTATCACTCACTCTGATCCCGCAAATTCAAACAACCTTCAAAAATTGTCTCTATTATCTACGGTAGCTACAAAATCTCTCTCCATATATTGAAAAGACGAGTCGGACCACAGTGGTCTATGCCATGACAACATCACAACTAGACTACTGCAATGCCCTGTACACTGGCCAACCAAAAAGAGTTTGTATCAGCTCCAAGTAATTCAGAATGCTGCAGCACAACTGACAGAAGCCTGCAAGCGACGTGACCACATCACACCTTTCCTGCAAAAGCTACACTGGATACCAAAACCTTACAGGGCTAACTTTAAAACTCTGTGTTTACTTTTCAAGGCCTTCAGACAAAATAGGCCAGAGTACTTAAAGAATATGTTAGTCCTTTACACACCTTTGAGACTTCTAATATCCTCTCAAGGATCATCACTATCTGTCCCCTCATCAAAGGATGTGATACCAGCCAGCAAGCCTTCTCAGGGGTAGCCCCCACGCTCTGGAATTTACTCCCAGAGAGGCTACGTATATCTTGAGACTACCTCTACTTCAGGAAGCAGGTGAAAGCCTGGCTCTTCTCCCAAGCCTTTAATACATAGGGTGACTGACCATACACTCATTCTGCACTTGGACTAGCTTGCTACACACACTGTAACTTAGATCAGTTCCTTACCTCTTGCTTAATTATACAACAAACTTGCCTTGACTTTAACTAACCATCAAATTATCCCAACTGACTCTACCATGCATCTTGTTCCCATCATATGTCTGCTCTTGGTCCCTCAGCTATATGGTGAGCCATATTGTAGAAACTATTTATGTTTATTCTTGGTTATTTTACAGTTGTTATGCCGTTAACAAAATTGTAAGTTTTATGTTAAACTCTACCTACTGTACTCCGCCTTGGGCGAATCTCTTCATAAAGCTGGTTAATAAATCCCAATAAATAAAAATAAATTTAGTTCACACCACATTATATTCAGGTTTAGTAGGTATTTTTCTGTCTCCAGAAGACTTCCATTTTACGTTTGTATCTGAAGCAATGGAAGGTAAAGTGACTTGTGTAAGGAGCAGCAGTGGGATTTGAATGCTGAGTTCATTGGGTCTCAGCCCACTGTTCTGGCCATTAGGACACAAGGGTCATAAGCGGATTTCAAGTGGAAGTCTTGCAAGGCAGCCGCACGAAGTCTCGGCAGACATTTTTAAGAAGAAGCAGTAGCATGCAGGAGTGAGGTTCTTTCCTGCCCTGAAGACGCCACTAGACCAGTGTTTCCCAAGGGAAGTCCTTGAGTATCCCTTGCCAGTCATGTTTTCAGGATATCCACAATGAATATGCATGCGCTTGATTTGCATACACTGCCTCCATGCATATTCATTGTGGATATCCTGAAATCCTGACTGGCAAGGGGTACTCCAGGACTGGACTTGAGAACACTGCACCAGGGGATGTTACGGTAGGTTCAGGCAGGGGAGAGAAAAGGCCTGCCCACCAGCGAGCTCGTCCATCCATCCACTTGCCAGCCAGCCCATCTGCTCAGAAACCCAGACAAACAGGCAGGCTGGTAAAAACTGCCCAGACCCCCCGACAATCCCCTGAAAAAAGGACATGTCCAGGGGAATCTGGACGTATGGTAACCCTACCTGAAGCTGAGCACCGTCCCATAGCTCTCACCACCCTACAGTGGGGATGGGAAAGAAATCAGTCCTTCAGAGAGGAGGCAGCAGTACACATGAATAAGGATGAGTCTATGAGGTGACAGCAAGATCTTTTTCATTGGCTGAATTTTATGCCCGTGCCACCACGTCAGGCCAAGGCAGATTCATCTGTCCACTGTGCAAGGTGAGGCATCGAGAAAGCTAGTGGAGTTCGGGGGTCAGTTGAGACAACCCAATTTTGGGGTTTATTTCAGGATTCAAGACTGGACTTTGCACTAAGTTGAAGTAAGGGCAGTAGGATGCTAGAGACGAGACTCTCCTTGATTCTTCTAAGAATCCAGATGCTCATTTGAAAAGATTTTCTCAGGCTTTAATACTTGACACAGGTCAATGTTGTGGTATTATGTGAACATTTAGCGCCCTCTGCTGGTAGCACAACCTAACCAGCGTAGGACTCTCGCCTACCCTTCTTCTCTCATCCATTTTTCCCTCTCCTCCACCAAGACCTTGGGCGCAGCAGTCGGAATCAGGTGCTGTCCCAGAACTGCCGTAAGGCTCCCCCATCTTGGGGAAAAAACCCCCACTGAATCTGCACATTCCTTCATCTTCATCCTCCCAAATGTAAAGGCTTGAAATACAAACCAATGCATGCATCAACCTTTTCCTATACAAGCACACAACTCGGGAACTCACTGCCACGTAACCTGAAATCGGTCTACGAAATGACGCCTTTCCTCCCGCACATTCCTCAATCTTCATCCTCCCAAATGTAAAGGCTTGAAATACAAATCAATGCATGCATCAACCTTTTCCTATATAAGCACACAACTCGGGAACTCACTGCCACGTAACCTGAAATCGGTCTACGAAATGACGCCTTTCCTCCCGCACATTCCTCAATCTTCATCCTCCCAAATGTAAAGGCTTGAAATACAAACCAATGCATGCATCAACCTTTTCCTATACAAGCACACAACTCGGGAACTCACTGCCACGTAACCTGAAATCGGTCTACGAAATGACGCCTTTCCTCCCGCACATTCCTCAATCTTCATCCTCCCAAATGTAAAGGCTTGAAATACAAATCAATGCATGCATCAACCTTTTCCTATACAAGCACACAACTCGGGAACTCACTGCCACGTAACCTGAAATCGGTCTACGAAATGACCAATTTCCGCAAACTCTTGAAAACTTATCTCTTCGACAAAATATATCACAAAGAACAACACGCGTTAGATAGATTCCTAAAGGACAAGTCCATAGACCGCTATTAAATGGACTTGGAAAAATTCCGCATTTTTAGGTATAACTTGTCTGGAATGTTTTTACGTTTGGGGAGCGTGCCAGGTGCCCTTGACCTGGATTGGCCACTGTCGGTGACAGGATGCTGGGCTAGATGGACCTTTGGTCTTTCCCAGTATGGCACTACTTATGTACTTATGTACTTATGTAACTCTACTTTCTTCAAGATATCCAGGAATGTTCTTTAATGTCTTCTGCTTTTACACTATCATGCACCTAATGTCTATGGCTTTAACACTATCATGTATTTCACCATCATATAACCAAAACTTCTGCTAAAACAAATGTACATTCTTTTCTATTTCCAGTATCCACGATGAATTGTAAGCCACATTGAGCCTGCAAAAAGGTGGGATAATGTGGGATACAAATGTAATAATAATAATAATAATAATGAATAAATAGAAAGAGCTGAACGTGCCAGGACGTGTATTTGAATTCAACGTGGGTCATTGAACTGCACTAGTAGATGTTTAGCCAGTCAGACTGCCGACCTCGCTGAGCCTTCGCTCTTCTGGCCAGTCCCCCATGAGTCCTGGAAAACCTTCTAAAGCTTCCCTCCCTTCACCCACCAGATGATCTTGACAGGTGCTGTTGGTGACACCTCTTATTCTGTTGGCTCAGCAGAACAGCTTGCCAGAGTGAACGTCTGCCGAGTGTGCAGATAATGGCACTCTTCTGATAAAAGAGACCCCTTCACAGCAGAAAATGTATTTATGACAACTATCAATGTGGCTCATATTAAAACATAGTAACGTAGTAGATGACGACAGAAAAAGCCCTGCACGGTCCATCCAGTCTGCCCAACAAGATAAACTCATACGTGTATACCTTACCTTTATTTGTATCTGTCATTTTCAGGGCACAGACCGTGTAAGTCTGCCCAGCACTATCCCCGCCTCCTAACCACCAGCCCCGCCTCCCACCACCGGTTCTGGCACAGACCGTATAAGTCTGCCCAGCACTATCCCCGCCTCCTAACCACTAGCCCCGCCTCCCACCACCAGTTCTGGCACAGACTGTATAAGTCTGCCCAGCACTATCCCTGCCTCCCAATCACCAGACCCACCTTCCACCACCGGCTCTGCCACCCAATCTCAGCTAAGCTTCTGAGGATCCATTCCCTCGGAACAGGATTCCTTTATGTTTATCCCATGCATGTTTGAATTCCGTTACCGTTTTCCTCTCCACCACTTCCCGTGGGAGAGCATTTGATAACAAATCCAAGTTACATTAGTTATGAAGACAGAAACTTATGTGAATACAATGCAATAACAATAATAGGAGGCAAAAATCAACAGGAATAACACATCTAGAACAGTCAATTAGTTGCTTTTCTCAAATGAGAGATTATCTTAACAAGTAAGTTTTTAGCAATTTGTGAAATATGAAATAGTCTGTTGTATGTCCTGGATGCTTTATTTTAAATTGTGTTTTTGGTCCATCAGTCTCAGGGGCTGTGAGTGCTACCGCTACAGCATTCCAACCTGGGGAGCAGGAGTCAGCCCAGAAATCAAAACCAGGGGGGGGGGGGGGGGGGTGCCCTGGGGAGAGAATTGAGGCTTCTGTTAGCCCCCATCTGATTCATTATGGGACCTGCAGCACTGATTTCAATGGATAGAATCAGGGACTACAAATCCCATCCTGCATGGGATATAAATTCAAAACCAGGAATGGCTAAAAAACTAAATAAAAAATCTCCCTCTTGCAGAGTCACATAAGGATACCACAGCAGCCAAGTTACCCAGGTCTAGGAGGGCGATTTTTTTTTGTCCAGTCCTGGTTTTGATCATACATCCTAAAGCAGTATGGGATTTGTAGTTCCTGATTCTGCCCATTGAAATCAGTGCTGCAGATCCCAAAATGCATCAAGCTGGGGCTATCAGAAATCCAGGATTGGCCTTAAATCTCCCTCCAGGAACTGGCTAACTTGGTAGCTCTGGGACTGTTCAGCCCTTTCACTGGCTGTGATTGACTGCAGCTTAAACCAGAGTATAGCACATCATTGTGAAGACTCAGAACTCTTGAACCAAAATCTTCTTTAATGCAAATCAAACAAAGGAAATTAACTTACAGTTAGATGTGCTGGACAAGAATCTCTGCCTTGCAGAACTGGGAGTCTGTTCTCTACCAGCTCACTCTGCATACAAGAGGAACTGGGAGATCTGAGCACCAAGCTGAAAGAAAGTACATGCTATAAATACTTTTAAACTGGTAAAAGCTTGATATTACAGTAGCTCAAAAGTGTGGGGGAGGGGCACACAACCAGGTAAAGCAAGTCAGTTTACAGTTCTTAGAAAAAGCATACATGCTGACAGATTCCCTCCACCCTACTGGGCAGAGAAGTGTGCCAGCTACAACCTAGCATACCCAGGGACAAGGGCCAGCCAATAGGGAAAAGTCCCATAAGGCATAGGGAACAGGGACATGTGCTCAGGAAGAGCCTATCACAGAGCACTGCGGAAAGACTAAGATTTGTAATCCAAAGGCACTTCCTGCCTTTCTTAAGGGTACAAGCACTGTAAACTGGCAAATCAGGAGTTAAACTGACTAAGCTACCAGGCTTTCTACGTCACGGCTTCGCCATGACCTGTGCAGCTCACCTTCAACACCGTGACATCAATGTTAGGTGCCGTGACAATCAAAAACTTGGGGCTCCTTTACTAAGCAGTGGTAAGCCCAACGTGGGCTTCCCACTCGCTATACAGGAAGTACCACTGGGCTACCGCAGCAGCCCGGTGGTACTTCCCACCCCTAGTGCGCTGTCATTTCTGGTGTTACAAAAATGTATTTTGTTTTGTAGTGCTGGACTGTACCTGGTGGTAATTGGGCAGTGCTGCCCACTGCCCGGTTACCGCCGGGTTACCGCAGGAGACCTTACCTGTGCCCTTACCATCATTGGGTAGCGGTAAAGGCTCCCCCCCCCCCCCGAAATGGCTGCGTGGCAAGTGCTTTACTTGCCATCTGGCCATTTCCTGTAGGAAAGTGAGACTTCCCTTTTACCAGCTGTGGTAAAAGGGGGCCTTGGCGCGTGTGCAAAATGCTCATCGACGGCAATGCCAGCCCCCTTTTGCCGCAGCTTGGTAAAAGGGGCTCTTAGTTTTGTCAGGATTGAATTTGAGGTGTAAACAAGTCGCCCATCTTTCAACCAAAGTGAGACCACGAGTGATGAGTATAAACATCTTCCTTATCCTTGGAGAAAGGGAAGTACAATGCGATATCGTCAGTATAAGAAAAGCAATTAATGCCCTTTTGTTCCATGTAAAAGGCATTAAACAATATGGCGGAAAGGGGGTTCTCTGAGGTACTCCAGTATTCACTATCCACTCATCTAACAAAATAAGTACATAAGTATTGCCACACTGGGACAGACCAAAGGTCCATCAAGCCCAGCATCCTGTTTCCAGCAGTGGCCAATCCAGGTCACAAATACCTGGCAAAATTAAAAAAAAACTCAATACATTTTATGCTGCTTATCCCTGAAATAAGCAATGGATTTAGTCCATTTTAATAATGGTCTATGGACTTTTCCTTTGGGAAGCTGTCTAAACCTTTTTTAAACCCTGCTAAGCTAACCGCATTTACCACATTCTCTGGCAACAAATTCAAGAGTTTAATTAGACATTGCATGAAGAAAATGTTTCTCCGATTCATTTTAAATTTACTACTTTGTAGCTTCATCGCATGCCCCCTTGTCCTAGTATTTTTGGAAAGAGTAAACAAACGATTCACGTCTACCCTTTCCACTCATTATTTTATAGACCTCTATCATATCTTCCCTCAGCCGTCTTTTCTCCAAGCTGAAGAGCCCTAGATGGTTCAGCCTTTCCTCATAGGGAAGTCGTCCCATCCCCTTTATCATTTTCGTCGCCCTTCTCTGTACCTTTTCTAATTCCACTATAGGATCTGTAACTAAGGAAACCTGTTATCCAATCCAATACCCTACCCCCAATCCCAAAAGAATCTAAAATTTCCAGCAACACCTGATGATCCACTCCATCATATGAGCTGGGAAGATTAAATTGCATTATCACAATTTGCTGTCCATAACTCAAAGACTTTCAAAATTCACTAATCAGGGTACCTAATAGCATGTCTGTGCTATAACATTTTCTAAATCATCTGGAATTCGTTGCCAGAGAATGTAGTAAAAGCAATTAGCTTAGCGGGATTTTAAAAAGGGTTGGATGACTTCCTAAAGGAAAAGTCCATATACCATTATTAAAATGGACTTGGGGAAAACCCACTGCTTATTTCTAGGATAAGCAGCATGAAATGTATTGTACTTTTTTGGAATCTTTCCAGGTACTTGTGACCTGGATTGACCACTGTTGGAAACAGGATGCTGGGCTTGATGGACCTTCGGTCTGTCCCAGTATGGCAATACTTATGTATTTATGATTTTGTTGTAACACTGGTGCATTTGATGTATCATTGATCTATTATTTTCCTTGTCTTGCTAAGACCTTCAGCAGCTGCTTGTTTCTGGTTAGATGGGAGTTTCTGGATAATCTCGTGTTTGATTCTCCATCTGGCTAGTGCATATGTCCCCGCCACCGCCTCCCCCCTCATGATGGTTACACTGATCCTGCTCTCAAATGCCCTTGGGGATATCATGTCGCCTGCAGCTGCTGGCAGGTACAAGAAGACACCGGAAATACACTCCAAATATCTCTCTAAAACATTTTCCAGTTCACGTTTCTGTATCAATAGGTTTCTTGAGAAGATTTTTGTTTAATGCAAGACCTCCAACATTTTTCATTCTTACCGCCTTATGCCATTCGATAGGACTCTTTTTCGTCAGGTCAGTGCTCTATATTGATAAATATATTGCCATTCCATTGTTTCATTCTTTGTCATCCTTAAAGTCACAATACGTTTATGTTGATATATTTTGTAATATTAGCAACTGAGTTCCTTTGGGATTTTAGTTCCACACTGTGTGACATCCACTGCTCCATTTTCAGTCTATAATTTATGTATTTTTTCTAGTACATTTCAGTATGCTAGATATATATTATGTACGTTTTATGTTTGGATTTCGTACGCCTTTTAACACATTCGTTCTATATGTTCATTTTGTTAAATATGTTTCTGTGTTTTACAAGACATGTTTATATTGTGGACTCCTGAAACAAGCACAACAGTGCCGTGTCACATCATTAGAGACTGTCAAAATAGAATTTCACAACACATTTTGGTTGTTTATCCCATTGTCTGTCAAGCCTTCTTCCATTTCCCACTCTTTGGGCTGGTGGTTGGGAGGCGGGGATAGTGCTGGGCAGACTTCTACGGTCTGTGCCCTGAAAAAGACAGGTACAAATCAAGGTAAGTTATACACAAAAAATGACACGTGAGTTTATCTTGTTGGGCAGACTGGGTGGACCGTGCAGGTCTTTTTCTGCTGTCATCTACTATGTTACTATGTTTTTTAATTTTTTTAGCCCTGGTGGATGGCATTTATCCTACCTGAATAAGGCCTATCAGTATCAGTCCTGGATATTTGAATAGTGGCCGGTGCTGAATGTCCAGATAAAGTGCCGGAACTTATTCAGACAGTGGCGATACTGGATCGCTTATCCGCATAACGTAGGACAGCCTTCCAGCTGATACTGAAAGGCACTTGTGTGGTTAGCAGAATATTCCTTCTGACCATCTCAGCGTTACCCGGACAGTGACGGGAAAGGCCATGGGTAGAGTCAGATGTTATCCAGTTCATGGCAGTATTCAGACTGATAACTAGGTAGTGAACCAGATGAAGTTAGGACAGTGAAAGACTATCCAACTGCAAAGGCCTCAAATACAAAACCTACTACGCATCCAACTTCTCTGTTATAGGCAGCCAACTCTGGAACGCCTTACCTAGACATATCCGAAAAACCAATGAACACCTACCCTTCCGTAAGCTGCTGAAGACTTACCTCTTCAAACGAGCCTACCCAAACGACCCAATTTAATCCTGGAACCTAGACCACACCACCAGTACTACCCACACTCCAATCCTTTCCCCACATCTTTTACTATTGTCCCACTCTATATAACTATGTCTCTCTGTGATACATTGTAACATACTTTGTATTGTATCTGTGATACTTTGTATCATACTCTGTAAGCCGCACTGAACCTGCTATCGAGCGGGAAAGAGCGGGGTATAAATGCTACAAATAAATAAAAAATAATTTTCCTTCCTTTTGCTCTTCCCTGGCTCCCTATCAAGGAAAGAATAAACTTCAAAACCCACACAATGATCCACAAGATCCTCAATGGTGAATCTCCAAGCTACATGTCCAATCTGATCGATCTTCCAGCCAGGAACTGGTCCAAATCTTCTCGAACATATCTCAATCTTCATCTTCCCAACTGCAAAGGCCTCAAATACAAAACCTACTATGCATCCAACTTCTCTGTTATAGGCAGCCAACTCTGGAACGCCTTACCTAGACATATCCGAAAAACCAATGAACACCTACCTTTCCGTAAGCTGCTGAAGACTTACCTCTTCAAACGAGCGTACCCAAACGACCCAATTTAATCCTCGAACCTAGACCACACCACCAGTACTACCCACACTCCAATCCTTTCCCCACATCTTTTACTATTGTCCCACTCTATATAACTATGTTTCTCTGCCACACATTGTACCATACTTTGTATTACTTCTGTGATACATTGTAACATACTTCACACTGTCTCTGTGATACATTGTACCATACTTTGTATTACCTCTGTGATACATTGTAACATATTTTGCACTGTCTCTGTGATACATTGTAACATTTATTTTTGTTACATTTGTACCCCGCGCTTTCCCACTCATGGCAGGCTCAATGCGGCGGGCAATGGAGGGTTAAGTGACTTGCCCAGAGTCACAAGGAGCTGCCTGTGCTGGGAATCGAACTCAGTTCCTCAGTTCCCCAGGACCAAAGTCCACCACCCTAACCACTAGGCCACTCCTCCCTTACTTACATACATTGCACTGTCTCTGTGATACTTTGTAACATACTTTGTATTGTATCTGTGATACTTTCTACCATACTCTGTAAGGCGCACTGAACCTGCTATCGAGCGAGAAAGAGCGGGGTATAAATGCTACAAATAAAATAAATATCTGGCCAGTGGTCTGAATATCACTAGTAACCAGATAGCAGTACTGGCAAGTGCTGGTTCCCAGTATCCGGATACTAGTGCTGATTATCTGGTGGGTTTTTTTTTTCTGTGGCAGCTGGTATTTAAAAAAATGCTGACCACCAAGGGCTAAATATCTTTCCTCTTCTTTCTTAAGTTATCCAGTTAAGTTATCTGGATGGAGAAATTAGATGCTGGATGGAAAGGGGGAAGAGAGGGAGCAGACACTGGATGGAAAGGGGGAAGAGAGGGGGCAGATGATGGATGGAAAGGGGAGAGAGAGGGGGCAGATGCTGGATGGAAAGGGGAGAGAGAGGGGGTAGACGCTGCATGGAAAGGGGGGAAAGTTAGAGATCGAGGAAAGAAGAAACAAGAGACTGGGACCAACACAATTAGAAACAGTAAATGGCCAGACAACAAAGGTAGGAAAAAAATGAATTTTATTTTTAGTTTATGATAAAGTAGTGTGGTAGCTGTGGCTCTCCAACTGTTCCCCAAGCGCCCCTCCTAAGACCCGGTGGCTCACTATTTCAATCTAGTTAAATCGAATTGAATCGAAAAACCAATTTTTTTTTTAAAAGAATCGAATCGTATCAAATCGAAATTTGTTTAGCTGAATCAGACAGCTCTAATCTGGACTAGCAGATCAAGTATTGCCACTGTCCGGATAGGTTTCTGGCCCACCCTGGCTCCATCCCAGCATTATCCGGATAGTACAGATGGGGTCTGTAATGATATTTAGAGACGCTATCCAGATAGTACAGAGGAGGTCTGTAAGGATTAGGGCTGTGCCAAATATTCATATTTGATTCGGCCCCAAATAGTGATTTAAATTGAATACAAATAATCTGGTGCTCTGCTGTGCTAAATCCTACTGAAATAAACACTTGATTTCACGTTGCTTCTTTTATTATTTGTTACGTTAAAGCTCAATGCTCAATATTCGTATTCGGCCGCAAAGTATTTTTCATTATTCGTAGTTGGCCGAATAGTAAAATACGCTATTCGATACAGAGGCTCTATCCGAAGAAGGCCTCTGAATATCCTGGTCAGCAGCATGTATCTGGATAGCAGGTGTTGTTATCCGAACAGGTACTTTTGAATATTGACCCGGAAGTATTTATGGAATATTTGTGTGTATGAGACGTGTGTGTGTGTGTAAAGGGAAAAGTGTATGTATGTCTCATGTGTAGAATGTACACAGGTATTTATAGGACTGAAAAGGATTTTGACCCATAAGGCCAAGTGCATTTGTCAGACTTGTAGCTGGTGCCCTGCAAATGACTTTATAAGGAAGCATTAATCTGCTTTTCTTTGTTTAACCCAGAAAAGAAGCAGAGCCCTGGGTCATACGAGATTGAGTAGAGACCCTTATGTAGGATAAAAACAGGTTTGCTAGTCAGTGAAAAATGCAGAGTCCACTCTAGGACTCTTATATCAGGCTGATAAGGGATTTATTTATCTGGGTGAGATAAGCATGGTAGGTCTGAGATTAACCATTCACCTAGCTCTGGGGCCAAAGCAATTGCTGGATAGTGTAAGAATGCTTGTGTTGGAGGCAGAGGTGAGAGACCAATTTCTAGTGCCTGATATTCTTGACTTTGTTCCAGGGAGTACATTCTCCAGTGATTACTTTCATCCATGCCAGCGTCAAGGCTGGGTGACTGTGGGGATCTGGAGCAGCAATTTAATAGCTCAGATGGAGCCCAGCGCTGGCTGCAGATGACTGAGGGTTATTTCCAATGCAGTACATAAGTATTGCCATACTGGGACAGACCGAAGGTCCATCAAGCCCAGCATCCTGTTTCCAACAGTGGCCAATCCAGGTCACAAGTACCTGGCAAGACCCCAAAAAAGTACAATACATTTTACGCAGCTTATCCTAGAAATAAGCAGTGGATTTTTCCCAAGTCCATTTTAATAATGGTCTATGGACCTTTCCTTTAGGAAGCCATCCAAACCTTTTTTAAACCCCGCTAAGCTAACCGTTTTTACTACATTCTGTGGCAACAAATTCCAGCGTTTAATTACACGTTGAGTAGATACTGGTGATTTATATGCTGGGTGGTGCTGGCTTTAATCCAGTTCCCAGAAGAGAGGTACCCACATTATAACCCCTTCCACCATCACAGCTGGGTGAAATCAATATCATGGGCAGTCTGAGGAGAGAGGTTGCAGCAGTGGTGCAGCTAGGACTCAATCAGCCTGGGTGGAAAAATTGAGATGGGATCCTATTAGTAGGGCCAGTATGAGAGTTTGTATAAGGGTGGAGCTAAGAGTTTAGGCACCATCTTGAAATATTTTGTAGAGGCTGGGAGAATGGAAGCGTCATTGTAGGTAGGTGAGTGAGTCAATATGTGATTTGATTTTCGAATGATGCACTAACACCTTAAATTTGTATTTGGTAGGACTGGGCCCTGATGCAGCTTAGCGAAACATGGCAAAATTGGCGCAAGTCTGCGATAAATTAAGACTTCGATCAAGATGAACTATGATAAGTGTTTCACAGATTTTAGTATTTTCGATACTTAATAAAAAGGAAAAGACCATTGTGAATATCTTGAGACCAATGATGAGATAAGTGAGTTGTCGGGAAGTGTTCCCGCATGAAACGAGTCACTGCCAAAGTCTCTATTTCATGGGTCATTATAGGACTCACTTTAATATTTAGGCATATTGCGTTGGGTTGTTTATCATTATTAGCACATTGGATGCCCTCGCAAAAAAAGTATTTTAATCTTGTTTTGGACACATTGAATTTTGATTCATCACTATGAATGAAATACGCATGCCTGCCTAGTTTAAAACACAGAGTTGGTCTTCACACCCCGACAATCGCCATTTTGAAGATAGGAGTGGCTAGTCTGCATGTGACTTCACTCAAACAAATATCTAGGGAAAAAAACTTCAACAAAAAACAAAAATGTATAAACAATCTTAGAAGTTGAAGGCATACGTTCTATATATTATTGTAACTCTCATATGTAAAAGAAATTACAAAAGGAGGAAAAAAAGACCTCAAATGTCCCAGCATGGCAGCAAGTTTTGAAATCTTTATGCCAGCGTATATCGGACTGCAATCATATCATTGGTCAAAAAAACCTTCCTTGTAAAATTTCCTATTAGCAATTTTTTTATAATTTTTAATTTTTCTATTCTATAACATGCTCTCGATCTTCTTATGGTTTTCTTATTATATATTTTCATCTTATTCTCTTTAGATTGACACATTTCTTTATTAAAGCACTTAGCTCTTCATTCTTTCACCAACGAGGCTCTCCGTTTCCTCAGGGGACTAAGTACAAAAATCGATCAAGATATAATATAAAATGTATCAGTGCCTTCATAGTGCGTTCAAAATCTGTACTCTGGTTCATAAAATCATTTACGGAGAGGCCCCTGGTCTACATGTCAGACCTCATAGACATACCACCCAGGAATACTAAAAGATCAGCACACACGTTCCTGAATCTCCACTATCCCAGCTGCAAAGGACTAACATATAAATTAACATATGCTTCCAGCTTCTCCCACATAAGCACGCCGCTATGGAATGCGCTACCACTCGCAGTGAAAAAAATGCAGGACCTAACCAACTTTCGGAGAGCTCTGAAGACCAACCTGTTCAACAAGGCATACCACACTGATTCATCCTAATCACCAGACAACGAAACTCAAGCCTGAACTGGATAAAACCTAACTCTCTGCACGTGACTACTAAAGTCTATTCTACCACGAATGAACTTTAACGCATTACCACTTTACCTCTTATTCCAAATATGAACTCTTTATACTTGACTGCTTAATCTACCACGTCAATCATGATCTTAATGTAATACCACCTGTATCTCTCACTCCGGAATTGGCGATCGCCATGATGGAACAATGTAAGCCACATTGAGCCTGCAAATAGGTGAGAAAATGTGGGATACAAATGCAACAAATAAATAAAATGTTACATTTGACCTTTTTCCACTAATCCCTTATACTCAATCCCTCAATTTCTTCATTCCATCCTTTACCATTTCCCTCCCATTCTCCTTCCCTTTCACCTGTCATATCCTTGTCTACCTTCCCTATTCTAGTTCATTACGTTCTTTTCACATGTCCTTTGTAATGCCTTTCATAATGTAAGTAGTTATGATCATCACAATTTATAATACTGTTCCCACATCTCCTTGTTTTTACTGTATTCTTTACCATGTAAGATGCTTTCTTTTACTATGTAAGCCGCACTGGACCTGCTGTATGTGGGAAAGAGTGGGGTACAAATGTAATAAATAAGTACATAAATAAATAATGTATAAGTGTGTATGTGCGCGCTGGCATCCCCTGCCCTGCCTCTTTGAATGAGAGGAGAAGGTGGCTGGGAGCAGTTTTATGCCCCATCCTGTTTGCTTGCTCAGCCCTTGGTGCAGCTCTGCAAGGTGTAATAGATGCCATGACAGGCTTCCTTTCCTGATCACTGGGGCAGTTTCACCCCCTTCGACCAACAGAGGGCGCCAGCTCACAAGCCAGGGATGGAACTGAACTGAAGGCCACTTCCCAACCGCTTGTACTGAATGAAGCCTTTTAAACTCCAGTGTGTGTGAAGCTACCTCTACGGGGTATGCTTTCATTCTCCTCTGCTAATTTGTTTTCAGAATTTCCATATGAAAAGTAAAATATTTAAAAAAAAATGGCACAGGAAGGAATTATAAACAAACCAGCTTGCTGAGCTAATGAAACTCAGCACAGAGGTTTGGTCACTCTTCAGATGTTGGACAGAAGACAGGGTAATGAGGGGGTGGAGAGCCATTGGGCTGAGGTCCCATTTTCCAGGTAGACCAGCTTCCGCCACCTATAATGCCATTATGGTGTTGCCACCTTGAACAATCCTGACCCTGTCATTGCATGCTGGGAGTTGTAGTTCTGACTTTTTAGGGACTATGGGAGCCTATTCTGTGCTTTCTAGTTTGGTGCAGAGAGGTACATTTGTGTAACTGTTCCCTTCAATAGCTGGAGGGTCCCACAACTGCTTATTATTTTACTAGCCGTTAAGCCCGTTAAAACGGGCGGGATTTCCAGCTACCCTTCTCCGTGCCGGGCCCCCTGCACTGACCTGACAGCGCCTCTCACCTCCGTGTGAAAGCGCTGCAGGCAGCAGCAGATCGCTCTGCTGCTGCCTGCAGCGCTTCCACACGGAGGTGAGAGGCGCTGTCAGGTCAGTGCAGGGGGCCCGATAAGGAGGGGGGCGGGGATGGGGGGAGGGGGGAGGTTGGTTTGCGCGATGTTTGTTTCCAGGCTTCAGCGGCAGCGTCCAACAGTCCGACTCAGTTTCCCTCTCTGTTCTGCCCTCTGACGTTATCACATCTTGACGCGAGGGCGGGACAGAGAGGGAAGTCTCTACTGCGCATTTGCAGGTGAGTCGGTCACTTGCCATTTATATGTTTGATAGCACTACCAGATTACTCAGGTGGTATATATGCTCCTGCTCCAGAGAGCTTACCATCTAAGTAGGTACTTAAAGCAATGGGAGATAGTGATTTGCCTAGGATCACAAGAAGTGCAGTAGCAGGATTTGAACCCTGGCTTTCCTGATTCTCAATCTATTGCGCTAACCTAGGGGTCCTCAACTCAGTCCTCAGGACATACCTAGCCAGTCAGGTTGTCAGGAAAACCACAATGAATATCCCAAGAAGCACACAAGCAGGCGGTCTGCAAAATCCAGAACAGCAAAAAAGAGGAGCAGACCCACGTAGTAAATTAAATGATATATATTCAATGCCGATATATAAAAACAGCATGTATACTTTCTCATATATTTCCACTATTCATGATGTATTGTAAGCCACACTGAGCCTGCAAAGAGGTGGGAAAATGTGGGATACAAATGCAACAAAATAAATAAATAAATAAATACATTTTCCTCTAACCGCCCAACGTGCCATGTTTCACCCTCACAAGGGCTGCGCCTGGGACTTAGCATAAAACCAGCAGGAATAGTCCAATGTTGTCCCTGTCTGGCTAGAGCAGTGCAGCACAGAGTGCTCTTTTCCAAGAAGCAGCAGCCTGACACACAGGCTGTCCTCAGATGCAAATAGCTATGTGTAATATCATCATTTCTGATGTCTTTATATACTAATATGGGTTGATCTAAATCATTATTATGTTACTTTTTATGTTCTCTGTTTATCTCTTAATATTTATGTTTTCATTTTTGCAGAGTTTGATTGTAATATGTGTTTAATATAATCATTTCTGATGTGTTTATAAACTTTTATGTAATAATTTATTATTTTTATAACATATTTATTTATATATCATTTGCAGAACTATTTTGACTCCTGAGGCAGGCGCCTTCAGTGCCGAACCATAAGACTGCATTGAGTCATTTGTATATTTTAATAAATGTTTGCCCTAGCGTTGAAATCAGATTGGTCTTCCCCCATTCTTATTCCTTTTTCTAGGAAGGGTAAAAACCAAGACTAGATCCCTACCTGACCTGAAACAAATTTAGGGTTTTTTTTTTTTACAGAATTATTTTACAGAATTATTTCTTACCTAAAAAAATAAGAAGAAGAATCAGAACAGAAACTTCTAGGAAAACAATTATTGCTTAACTGCTGATTGAATTAGACTGAAAAAAAAAATGGTTTTATTGTACTGGTGCACACAGCTGGACTGGAGATGTTAAAACTGACCTAGGCTAAGTGCAGACAAGGGCGCCATCTGGCAGCCAAAACTGGGCATTTCACCCCAAAGGATGTGCTGGTCTCATTTCTGGGCAGTGGACATAGGCACCAACTCCGTGGGTGCTCGAGCACCCCCAATATTTCATCCACCGGAAGTTCGTTCCCTCCCCCCTCCTTTTGAGTTCCAGGCCCCCTCCCTCTGAATTTTAAAAGTCATCTGTCTTACCTCATTGGGGTTATGGCAGCAGCAGCAGCGGTAAAAAGCGTGCAGGCTCAGTGCATAGTTCAGTTTTCCCTTCTCTCTCTCTCAGCTCTGGTCCCGCCCTCATTTCCTGTTTCCACAAGGGCGGGACCAGAGCTGAGAGAAAGAGAAGGGAAAACTGAACTAAGCACCGAGCCTGCACGCTTTTTACCACTGCTGCCGGCCGCTGTAACCCCGACGAGGTAAGTCAAGATGACTTTTAAAATTCGGAGGGAGGAGGCCTGGAACTCAAAGAACGGAGGGAGGAAAGGAGGGACAATGACCCTGGAACTGGGATGGAAGGAGGGGGACCCTGGAACTCAGAGGGAGGAAGGGAGGGGGGCCCTGGAACTCAGAGGGAGGGAAAGGGGAGAGAGAGAGGAAGGAGGGGGCCTGGAACTGGGAGAGAGGGAGGGGGCCCTGGAACTCGGAGGGAGGGAAAGGAGAGAGCGAGTGCAGGGAAGGGGCCTGGAACTTGAAGGGAGGGAGGGAGGGACTGGAACTGGGAGGGAGGTAGAGGGAGGGGGGCAGGGGACCCTGGAACTCGAAGGGAGGGGGAACCCTAGAACTCAGAGGGAGGGGAGAGGGAAAGGAGAGAGAGAGGGGAAGGAGGGGGCCTGGAACTCGAAGGGAGGGAGGGACTGGAACTGGGAGGGAGGGGGGACAAGGGGGGACGGGGGGAGGTGGAGGGGGGAATGCACCACCTGTAAAAAAAAAAAATTTCAGCACCCCCAATCATTTTGAAAAGTTGGCTCCTATGGCAGTGGATCACACTGCAGTGAAACTGTCAAGAGACAGAGACAGGAAGAAGATGCCAGTTGAGTTTTACTGTCAGGACGTGAGCTTCTTTTCTCTTCTGGCCTCATTCTGCATCAGTCTGGGGTTCTCTTTCTCTTCTGCCCATTCTGTGGCTTCCAGAAATATTAAACAGAACAGCCAGTTTTGTACAGCTTGGAAATAGGGCATCTTTTTAACTCCCTTCAATGTCTGGAAGGGAAAAAGAATTCTGCTCAAAAGAATCATGCAAAAAGAGCAACAGGACCTAAAGTTAGCATTTATGAGAAAGGTCCTTAGGATCTTTTTGTACCACTTTCTCTGTCTGGTCGAAGTTTCCATCTGGTCTAACCACGCGTATGGCTAAGAAGTAGCCTGGCTGCCAGTGGGCAGACAACGGGAAGGACTGTTTCCTACCAAGCTTCCAGCCTTGCCAGTGCTGAGCTGACAAATTTCATGAACCCAGACCGAGCCTTCTGCCAGCGCTGGGAGGACTGCTCTGATGGCGAGGTTGTTAAAAGTTGGAAGCAAAATGAACCCTTCCCTCAAATGCCACATGGTGTGTCTGCAAAGTATAAGTCATGTACCCAAAATATTCTCCCCCCCCTCAATTAATATTATTTGTTTTGGGGGAGGGGCAAAGCAGTGTCAGAAGTATATGGCGAGATTAATTTCTTTCTTCTTTTGAAGTACACACTCTCACCTCACCCCACCCCTGTGCAACCTCCTCTGCTCCTCGCCCTATCCCTCCCTTCTTTTCGCTCATTATCCTTTGTCACTTCTTTTCTTTGTTCATGTCCTATTCCTGCAGCCCTCTCCCCCTCTTCCTGATCCTCCTCTCTCCCCACTTTCCTCTCCTCTTTTCTCACTTCCCCCTCCTCCTTTTCTCCTCTCCCCTTCTTCCCTCTCTCTCCTCCTCTGTCCACTTTCCTCTCCTTTTTTCTCTCCACCTAATCATGCAGCCCTCTCTCCCTTCTTCTTCCCTATCCTCTCCTCTTTTCTCACCTCCTATTCCTGCAGCCCTTTCTCCCCTCCTCCTCTCCATCTTTCTCCTCTTTTCTCACTTCCTAATCCCGCAGCCCTCTCCTTTTCCCAAGCATCCAGCATTTTCCAGGCTCTGATGGGGAACTAAGTCACCTCCTTCTGTTTTTAAACTGCTTCTACTGCCATTTCTCAGCTGGGTCAGAGGTTTCCTCCCTCTGTGGGGCTGAAGATACCATCACCTCCTCCTGCTCTCTGGGCATATGGAAACCAGACACCTGACCTCCAGTTACCAGGGGGTCTCTGGTCACTGACTCTCTAGAGATCTTAGGGTGCCACATTGATTCTACATTTACTTCTAAAAACCAGGTTGCTTCTGAGGTAAAATCCTGTTTCTTTGCACTTTACCAGCTCTGGTCCATTCATCTTTTACTGGATAAAAGAGCAATCGGGACATTAACTTATTCTTTTATCCTCAGGCCCTTGGACTAATGTAATGTCCTTTCTTGTGCAGCTAAACTGTCTATTCTCAAACAGCTTCAGAACTTGCTTATCTGAATATTGGCTCCCAGTGACCTTGTGAATCCATTATAAAATTTTGCTCCTTACCTATAAAGCTTTGGATGCGAGCCTTCCTCCCAAATCCAAAGCTAATCATCTATATTATATTTATATTTGGCTAATCATCTTGTGCAGATAACGTCCTTTCTTCCAAGCTGCTTGCAATATGAAAACCAATGCAACCTTCCTCTGGTATCCCAAGCCTGACTGGAATCAACCCATTAACCAGTGGAGGAGTGGCCTAGTCCGGTCTTGCAATCCAGAGGTGTCCAGTTCAAATCCCACTGCTGCTCCTTGTGATCTTGGGCAAGTCACTTAACCCTCCATTGCCTCAGGTACAAACTCAGATTGTGAGCCCTCCTGGGACAGAGAAATATCCAGAGCACCTGAATGTAACTCACTTTGAGCTACTACTGGAAAAAGTGTGAGCAAAATGGAAATAAAAAAAAACCCAAAACACCTGAGTTTGGTTTTGCAGCATCCACTGCCAGGAACTTACCCCTAAGTGATTGTGGAGACAGAGCCAGGCTTGGGGCAGGGCCGCCACCCCCTCCACCTGGGCCACGGCCCCCCTCCCACCCATGCCACACTGCCTGCATCCTGCATCTGCTCTTCCCTCGGTCTGTCACTCTCCTGCTCCTGTGTGCTGTTACTGGGTGATTGTCCTAACGCAGTCACCTGGGTTCTGACACACAGGAGAGAGACAGACTAAGGGAGCAGAACCTTATGCCTGCCTCTGGAAGCCTTGATGGCACCAGGCCGGGAATCTTGCCCCACCCCCCTCAGCGGCCCTGCAGCATCTGAGAGAAGTTTCAGTATGGAAGCTTTGCAGCAATATTCTCTACCCTTTCTTACTCCTCATGTGGAAAAGTAGCCTAATGCTTAGTGCAGTGGGCTAAGAACCTGGCTGGGTTCAATTTCCACTGCAGCTCCTTGTAACCCTGGACAAGTCATTTAACTCTCCATTGCCCCAGGCACAAATACAGATTGTGAGCCCAATAAGGGTAGAAAAAGTACCTCCATATAATAAATGTCATCTGCTCTGCTTGTATCACTGAAAGGCTGTATATCAAACCCTTCTCTCCACCCCCCATGGCTGTGCTAAGCTGTCTTTATACTGCTATCGGAAGCCTCCATTAATGGTAACTGCTTGTTTGCATATTGCATAATTTATAAATTGTTTTGATGTCTTGCTTGCAGAAGGCAGCACAGCAAATTTAAATAGACTAAACCAAACCTCCGTTAGCCCCAGGTGATAGGATTTTTTACACCCTGGTCATAAGCTAGAGATAATTTTCCTTTTTGTTAACAGAATGTATGAAATCAGTCAATAAATACTTTATTTTCTAATCAGCTGTTTACTTCATTTGCATGCACTGTTCTGGGACTTGAGGGTCACCAGCACTGAAATAAAAGGTTAAGATCTTCCTATTGAGTCTTTGCAACTCTTATAAACACTATGATATCACCTCAGTTCTCAGCTACCCTGCAAGCAAACAGATTCACACCAACACACCAGTGGCTTGGGTGGGCCCAGGCCCACCCACTTTGAGCTCAGGCCCACCAGTAGCAGCACACCTATGATATGGCTGGCAGAGATTCCCAAGCTGAAAACTCCCAACAACTGTCCCTCCTGCATACCTTATAAATAGCAGATCTTCGCCTGCAGGAAGCAGCGACTGATACATACTGCTCACACTGGCCCCAAAGCCTTCCCCTCTGATGTATTCCCGCCTATGCAGGAAGCTGCATCAGTGGGAAGGATGTGGGGCCCACATGAATACTGTGTATTAGTTGCTGCTTACTGCCGGTGAAAATCTGCTATTTAAAAGGTGTGCAGGAGAGGGGGGATATTTGAGAGACCATATGGCATGCAGGCGAGAGAAGGAGAGACCAAATGGCCAGTGGGATGGGGTGGGGTTCTTCTGCCCACCCATCTTGGGCCCAGGCCCACCCAAAATTGGGTGTCTGGCTATGCCCCTGCAACACACATACACCCAGGTACACACATCAACAATCACACACACCCCCCTATACTCATCTACATATACAGTTATAGACACCAACACCAGTACCCCTCTATGTCCATTTGTAATGGTATCAGACACATCCATGTACATCAGCACCCTTACACTCATCCATGCAGTCATACACACCCACTCCTTCATCTGTCTATATAGACTCAGATATGCCAACATCAGTACCCCTGGATATCTATTCACACACAACCATACACACTAGAAACACAGAAACATGACAGCAGATCAAGGCCATATGACCCATCCAGTCTGCCCATCCTCTGTAACCCCTAATTCTTCCTGGTCCTAAGCGATTCCACATGCTTATCCCATGCCTTTTTAAATTCTGGAACAGTCCTCGACTCCACCACCTCCACCGGGAGGCCATTCCACGCCTCCAACACCCTTTCTGTGAAATAGTACTTCCTTAGGTTACTCCTAAGCCTATTCCCTCTTAACTTTGTCATATGCCCCCGCATTCCAGAGCTCTCCTTCATTTGAAAAAGGCTCTCTTCCTGTTCATAAATGCCCTTGAGATATTTAAATGTTTCTATCATGTCTCCTCTCTCCCTCCTCTCTTCCAGTGCATACATGTTGAGGTTTATAAGCCTGTCCATGTAATTTTTACATTTAAGACCGCTTACTAATTTCGTAGCCGCCCTCTGGACTGACTCCATCCTGTTTATATCTTTCCGTAGGTGCAGTCTCCAGAACTGCATGCAGTACTCCAAATGGGGCCTCACCAGAGACTTATACAACGGCACTATCACCTCCTTTTTCCTACTGGTCATGCCTCTCTTTATGCACCCAAACATCCTTCTGGCTTTGGCCGTTGCTTTTTCTACCTGTTTGAAAGCTTTAAGGTCATCAGACACAATCACCCCCAAGTCCTGCTCTTCTTTTGCACACTGAAGCACTACACCCCCTATACTGTACCGTTCCCTCAGATTTTTGCGACCCAAGTGCATGACCCTGCATTTTTGGGGATTAAACCTTAGTTGCCAAATATCAGTCCATTCCTCCAGCTTCGCTAGGTCCTTCCTCATGTCATTCACACCCTTCACTAGAATCCTTACAGTCATCCACATGGTCACAGACATCCCTACACCTATCCATATTCAGTCACACACACCAACACTCCTATACACTCATTCACACAGAAACACACACTGCTATACCTGTACCAACACACCAACATCCAGTATTTCTATGTCTATTCACAGATATCCACCAACATACCTACACCCATCCATACAAAGTCACAGACACTAGCAACCCATAACCAATACTCTCTCCAACACACCTAAATCAATAACACATCTCCATTTCCAAACATCTCTACATTCACACCCACATTTCCCTATACCCATTCACATACAAGCACACCAGGTGGCCTATACCTATCCATAGGTACCCCTCTACTCATCCACACAATGCACACAGCTACATCTATCCACATTTATACATTCATCCACTCCTACTCTAGCTGAGATAATACTGAACCATCTCTCTGACCTCATGTACAACTTTCTCTAAATCAGTCACCTACTTTTTAACTCTTTTTACTCTCTTACCTATCTATATGTTCCATCTTTGCTTACAGCCTACACTGTCAATTAAAATGTTCCATTACGTATTGTGTTGACATTGTAAGTAGTAGACTGTGCCATACTTTGTAGTGTTATTTGAATATTTTGACTGCTGTAATTGCCTATTGCTCATGGTTGATCTATTCTTACTGTACACCGCCTTGAATTAATTCCTTCAAAAAGGCAGTAAATAAATCCTAATAAATAAATACACACCCACACAGTTCCACACATATCGATAGTCATCCACAGGTATCTACAGAGTCACATTCACACCCATCCCCCAACCCATTCATACAGTTACATCCATCCACATATAGTCTACACTAGACTCCTACATCCATTCACACACTCTCCTTTACTCATCTACACATATCCAGATACAATCATACATCTTAAAGCACCTACACCTAACTACATATATAATCAAAAAGATATACCTATATACAGACATTCACATATTGTCACACACCACAGACATGCCTATAGCCATCTATACACACATGCACACAGTCACATCCTACACCCATCTACACAAACCCATGTACAAACACAAATATAGCTACCGATACACCTATCCGCAAATACACCAATGTATCTGTTAGAATCCACGCAAATACAACTACTGTCAGTCTGTTTGCTTTCTGCGCTTTTGAAAAAGGAAATTTTTTACACTCCCTTCTGTTCCCTTCAGACAGCCCAGAACACTGCAGCTAGGCTCATATTCAGCTAAACCCCTACGAGAAAAGCTACACTGGCTCCCACTCAAAGAACGCATCACGTTCAAAATATGTACCCTAGTTCACAAAATCATTCACGGAGATGCCCCAGCCTACATGTCAGACCTGATAGACTTACCACCCAGGAACGCTAAAACATCATCCCGCACATTCCTTAATCTTCACTTCCCCAACTGTAAAGGTCTAAAATACAGACTAACGCATGCGTCAACCTTTTCCTACTTGAGCACACAATTCTGGAACGCGCTGCCGCGCAACTTGAAAGCGATCTATGAACTAACTAACGTCCGCAACCTACTGAAGACCCATCTCTTTAACAAGGCATACCACAAAGATCAACAAATGTGAGCTCCCACACATATATCCAGAATTGCCTTACGATATTTGCTTGCTACACTACTATCATGCTTTATCATTATCATGTTACCCAAGATCCTTATGCAATACTAAATATCTATACGAATGTAAGCCACATTGAGCCTGCAAAGAAGTGAGAAAATGTGGGATACAAATGCAATAAATAATAATAATAATGTGGGGGGGGGGGGGGGATTAGGTTATTATGTACCAAATGTTTTTAAAAAATGTTTTTAGATAGAATGTATAGAGCATACCGTGTCTATAAAAGTTAAAAACAAAGATACATTATCAGGCTTATTTTCGAAAGAGAAGGGCGCCCATCTTTCAACACAAATCGGGAGATGGGCGTCCTTCTCCCAGGGTCACGCAAATCGGCATAATCGAAAGCCGATTTTGAGCGTCCTCAACTGCTTTCTGTCGTGGGGATGACCAAAGTTTACGGGGGGTGTCGGAAGCTTAGCGAAGGCAGGACTGGGGCGTGTTTAACACATGGGCGTCCTCAGCCGATAATGGAAAAAAGAAGGGCGCCCCTGACAAGCACTTGGCCAACTTTACTTGGTCCATTTTTTTCTTGCGACCAAGCCTCAAAAAGGTGCCTGAACTGACCAGATGACCACCAGAGGGAATCAGGGATGATCTCCCCTTGCTCCCCCAAGGGTCCCTAACCTCCTCCCACCCTAAAAAAATCTTTAAAATATTTTTTCCAGCCTCAAATATTATACCCAGCTCCATGACAGCAGTATGAAGGTCCCTAGAGCAGTTTTAGTGGGTACTGCAGTGCACTTCAGGCAGGCGGACCCAGGCCCATCCCCCTCTACCTGTTATACTTGTGGTGGTAAATGTGAGACCTCCAAAACCCACCACAAACCCACTGTACCCACATCTAGGTGCCCCCCTTCATCCCTAAGGGCTATGGTAGTAGTGTACAGTTGTTGGGAGTGGGTTTGGGGGGGGGGGGGTTGGGAGGCTCAACACACAAGGTAAGGGAGCTATGCACCTGGGAGCTTTTTCTGAAGCCCACTGCAGTGCCCCCTAGGGTGACCAGTTGGTGTTCTGGCTTGTCAGGGGGGCCAGTGCACTACAACTGCTGGCTCCTCCCATAACCAAATGGCTTGGATTTGGTCATTTCTGAGATGGGCATCCTTGGTTTCCATTGTCGCTGAAAATCGGGAACAACCATCTCTATGGACGACCATCTCTAAGGTCGACCTAAATGTTGAGATTTGGGCATCCCTGACTGTATTATCAAAATGAAAGATGGCCGCCCATCTTGTTTCGATAATACAGGTTTCCCCGCCCCTTCACGGGGATGTCCTGCGAGGAAAACTTGGGTGCCCCGTTCGATTATGCCCCTCCACGTTACTTTTTTTTGGTGGATTGTGTTCGCAAATGGCTATCTTAGGTGACGGGCAATAATGTTGATGTATCTTGTTCTTGTGTTAACAATCGACCTCTATAAATAACAGAAAAGTATGATAGGACACATCAGTACACACACACACACACACACACACACCCCTATATCCATCCATACAGTCTGCATACTCAGATACACATATACATTCTTCCCAAGATCCGTCTTTTGCAGCCTAGAGCAATCCCTCGTACTCAGCCATCTGCACTACTGCAACTCACTATAAGCAGGTTGCAAAGAGCAAATACTGAAGAAACTTCAAACAGCCCAGAATACAGCAGACTCATCTTCGGAAAACCAAAATATGAAAGTGCAAAACCCTTACGAGAGAAGCTACACTGGCTCCCACTCAAGGAACGCATTACTTTTAAAGTATGCACATAAGTCCACAAAATCATTCACGGTGAAGCTCCAGCATACATGTCTGATTTAATAGACCTGCCACCCAGAAACGCTAAAAGATCATCCCGAACTTTCCTCAATCTCCACTTCCCTAATTGCAAGGGCTTGAAATACAAGGCGCTGCACGCGTCAACCTTTTCTCACATGAGCACGCAGTTCTGGAATACACTGCCGCGCAACCTGAAAACGATCTACGAGCAAGCCACCTTCCGCAAACTATTGAAGACCCAACGTTTTGAAAAAAACTTACGGAAAGAACCAAAACACATAAAGCCCACACTCACTGCTCAGTAATGCATCAATACAGCCACTTCTGAATTCTCATCCCCTGTAATCTCACCACACTCATACCTTTACTCACAGAAAATGTATACCAAATGTTCTCCTGTTATTATATATTGCCCCTTTTTGTTTCCGTTATTTCCTTCCAATGTTTCAATGCTCTTTTCCACTACTATATTCCTTAACGATACTTTGACTATGTCTCGCATAACTCATCACAATGTAATCCATAACCGAGTTGTAACAATTTGTATTTCCATAATATATTGTAAGCCACACTGAACCCGCAAAAAGGTGGGGAAATGTGGGATACAAATGCAATAAATAAATATACCTACCCACAATCATTCACATACATCAACTTAGTCACTCACCAACATCCCTACACCCATCAATGTACTCACACACATCCTCCTACAGTCATCCACTCCACTCACTTTCATATACAATCGTACAGCAACATCAATCCACATACACTCACCCATTCCAACACAACTACAGCCATTCACTTATGTACACCAATACACCTATAGCTCTGCATGTCCAGTCACACACACACATTCACATACCAACATCACAGACACTCACACATCCACCCATACGCACACAGGCTACATGAAACATACAGCAATTCACTGTTATGCAGCCACATATATCCAGTGTATTCCCCAGCATATGGGGGTTATCGGGCACAGATGACCCCCACACACTAGCCAATACACTAACAGATTTCTGCAGACACAACACATATGTACAGATACACATATGAGGCTTTTTTTCCAAGCACTTAGACTTACAAAGTTACATGGTAACCTATGGAACTTTCTAAGTCTAAGTGCTTTGAAAACGAACCCCATAGTCATCCAGAAATAGTCACACATACGTTCACTCACATATGCTTTGCATGTCCAATCACACACATCTCTGCATGAATGGACACTGCCCACACACATGCTTAATAGACACCTTCTCCAGACACTTAAATGAGGCGGTAATGAGAGAATGGAAAAGGTTTTGAATCTAACTCTGTTTCAGGACAGAAGTATTTGGTTTTCATGGTAACTAAGACTTCAGCGAAGTACTTCCATAAGGAAGAAGTCTGGGACGGCTTCAGATAATAATATGTTTCATGTTTCTGTGGATGTAAAGCAGAACTACTTGGGGGAAATGACCCCCTCCCTCTCCTCCCAGTCTGGGGAAAAAAGGCCTTTGTCATGCAACACATTTGCCTCATGGGCCAATGCTCAGAACTGCGGCGGTAAAGCCAACCGTGCAGAACCCATTCTGCTGGAACTGTGCAAAAAAACGAGCTCGACAATGCTCAACGGAAATATTCAAATCATATGTGTGCTGTAAAAGTGAGAGCAAGAGGGGTACGGGCTCGGCACTTGCGCAGAAGAGTTTCATGGTAACATCAGCTCAAACCTGAAAGCGAAGCACGCATTAGCCCCTGTTTTCTGCGCCTTTAAATATAAGCTTTTCAATTTTTTTTTTTAATTTGGAAGGCTTATATTTAAGCGCAGGAAGCAGGCACCAATGTATGCTTTCACTTTCGAGTTCGCTTGGACTCACGTGCGTTTTATTTCTTAGTATCGGCGCTTACGAGCTTGCACGGGCTTTCTTCCACTTCCAAAAGAAACCAAAACTGGCAGATTTTAAAGAAAGAATCAGGAGAAATCCTCTCTTCAAACACCCTATCGCCTGCTCCTAGCTGGTGTTATTTTTTCAGCGGTAAGGTGGCTTTATTTTGTGCGCTGTTCTCTGAGCATTGGGAGGGAATACGAAATGACCTCATTAACATCCGTTCAACTACATTTGCATGCTATTTGTTCTAATCTTTGGCACTCACATTGTCTATCACGCTAGAGCCCTCTGAGAATTCTGCGCTCACAACGCCAGCACTTGTCCAGCGCTAATCGCCTCTAGCACCGGCGTTACGTTTTGAGCATCGGTCTGTTAATGCCTTGGCCATCTGGGTGTGTCAACAAGCATCGTGCAGGCCCTTGTCTGCCCTTACTTGACAACCTCTCATCCACCAATGGGGTTCCCTCTTGTCCTGGGTAAACTCCCGGCTCACGAGCTAGTCCATAAGAGTTTCTGAGGACACTGAGCAGGGCTGGTGTTTCCATTGAGCAAACCAGGTGGTCGCCTAGAGCACCAATATTCTGCGGACAGCAAAAGGCAGCAGGCAGATAATTTATATCCCCTCTCAAGGACAGCATCTAATAGCTCTGTATTCTTTTCCGCACAGGGACAGTCTTGTAGCAATGAGTTGCAAACAAGGTCTATAATATTACAGCTGATGCTGCGAGACTGGCCCCACACAGCAGAGGAAGCTTGAGGAGCTTAGATTTCAAAAAGGTGAATAAGTAAATGGAAGTGCAACTTTACCTGTCCTTGTGCCTTCCTCACATTTTGAATCTTTTCTGCCCTCCTGAACTCCTGCCAGTCAGAAGATGAGGGCGCGGGGGAGAGCGGACTGCAGACGGTGCTGGCACCAGCGCTGTGGGAAGTCTGTTTGGGGGAATGGCCGCACCCCTGCCAACCAACCTAGCTAGCTATGCCTCTGCTGTCAGTGCTCCCTCTGATTTCCTGGAAGGGACCCCTTCAGAAATCCTGGAGGCTGGCCCCATCCTATGGAATCATGACCCTAAACCTTCAAAGTGTCTACTGCAGCAGAGGGTGGGAGATAGTTTGCATGCTGGATTCTTGAGCCCTCTGCAAGCGCAGACTATCCACAATGAATATTCATGAGACTGATTTGCATACACTGCCTCCTTGGGAAGCAAACCTATTCTCACGCATATTCATTGTGGATATCCTGAATACCTGACTGGCTGGGGTTCCCCCAGGACAGGTTTAGGAACCCCTGAATCAGGCTGGTGCCCTACAGACAGCGGAGGAGGGAGGTCTTGAACCCGATGAGCCGGGATTCGGTTTCAGTTGTAACTGTAGGCTTTAATCACTAGGCTGGGCTGTGCCTCTTCTCGATATGAAACTTTGTCTAGGTTAAACCAGTGAAAGTGAGAAACCAGTTCCAGGAGGGAGATTGGGATTTCTGATACCCTCATCCTGATGTGTTATGGGATCTTCAGCGCTGATTTCAATGGGGAGAATCGGAGACTACGAATCCCACACTGCTTTGGAATGTAAGTTTAAAATCAGGACTGGCAAAAAAGTCTCCCTCTGGGTAACATGGCAGCTTTGACGTGTTCAACTATCTTCTGCTCCCAATAACAAAGCAGGGAAGGGAAAGACGTGGAAAAAGTGCAAAGTAAAATACTTCAGACACACTACTACTACTACTATTTAACATTTCTAAAGCGCTACCAGGGTTACGCAGCGCTGTACAATTCAAACATAGAAGGACAGTCCCTGCTCAAGGAGCTTACAATCTAAAAGACAGGTGTACAACTTAGAGACAAGTGTCCAGTCAAAGACAAGTGTAGAGTCCGACTAATAGGGCACACTGTACCTTCATCTCCCAGGGGAAGGGCTGCTCAAAACAGGTCAAGTTCTTGGACCAGAACTAAGGCTGCCAATTGGATCCAGATTCGCAGGACAGGGTTGATCCTGTCTTGGGATTGCCCCTTGCATGCAGGGACCTGTAGTTCTGATTTTCCTATTACATTCCCTAAGAACAGCAAGACTACAAGTCCCAGCATGCACTGGGGCAAACCCAGGACTGGATCAACCCTGGATAAAGCTGGCAGCCTTAACTGAAAAGCCAAATGGGCCATCACATCCACAGATCTCTGCCAGACAGAACCACAACCAAGCACCTTTTAAAACATGCAGGGAACCAGAAAAGCTCTCCCTGTAATCACATGTATATTTGGGGAAGGATTGCACCTCATCTTGTGTCAAACCCTGGGAAGCTCATCCAGGCCCAGTTTTACCCCATTGCATGCAGGGAGATGTAGTTCTGATTTCCCTAAGAAAAAAGAGGCACCACATGTCCAGAGTCAAACCAGGACAAGATGAAACTGCCAGCTGACCTGGGTGAGATGGCAGGTCCTAGATGGGTCAAGGGATTTTTCTGAACCAATCCCAGCTTCTTTTTTACACTTCAGTACAAATCTTGATAAATTTTGTCTCATAGTAACATAGTAAATGATGACAGATAAAGCCTTACGGTCCATCCAGTCTGCCCAAGATAAACTCATTTTACATGGTATGTGATACCTTGTCATTCTCAGGGCACTGTTCTTGTACTAAGTTCTGAAGATTCCAGAATCCCAATTAGCAACATTCCATGTAGAACCCCAAAGAGTAAATGACGGCAGATAAAGACCTGCATGGTCCATCCAGTCTGCTGAGGAGGAAGGAGGTGTTTTAGTGAGCTCTGCTGACTTCCAGTGGAAAGGGAGTGAGACCTAGCTCCCTCCCCAAAGATGAGGAGGGTCCCTGGGGAGAAGGCCTCAGGAAAGTCCCAGGCTATGGGGCCTCCTGGGGCCCGGGACCAGAAGGCCGAAAGGAGTGGCTCTCTCCCTGGTTTGACTACCGGGAGAAGGGAAAGGAGTCCAGTGGACCGAAGGGAGAAGCAGCCCAGTGGAGGCCACCAGAGCATTTCCCCCTCCATGGCCCAGCTTGCGGAAGGTAAGCGAGAAGACAGTGGAGGGGGGAGGAAGATAGTACAGGCCCCAGAAGGGCGCTTCCAAGGAAGGGAGAAGGAAGAGGCGATGGAAGTTTGCCAGAAGCCTTTGCTGGAGGCAGCTGAGAGTGAGAGTGAGGAGAATGGATCGTCAGATGAGGAGTTCCTTGAAGTGAGCTATGACCCTGATGATCCAGCAAGTAGTGTGGTAAATATTGTAAGACGAATTAAGCTGGTGGAAAAAGAAGTAGTGGAGCTAGGAAAACGTCTGAAAATGGCAAGAACTATGTGTAAATTTGCCCCAGCGGAGCACAGACAAATGTATGTTAAAGAGGAAGCCCGGATATCAAAGTTGTTGGGGAAAAAAGAACACTTGTTGAACTGTTTAAAAAAGGGCTCTGTGAATCCTTTGAGGGAGCTCTCTGTTAACCGAGAAAGGATGGCTTCAATACCTCAGTCTGGGGGTTCAGGAACACTACAGTTGCAGCAAGCTTCAGTGTCTTCAGCAGCATTAGACTCAAAATAGTTGTCTGGGTTCAGAGGTGACCCCACTTTAAAATACATGAGACAGTTGGCAACACAGTCTAGAGCACTTACCCAGCAGCCAGAGGATAAGGAGGCAGCGGCAGGACATGGCTCTGAGGTGGGGGCTGGAGTAGAGATCCTACCTGTGGAGGGGAGGACAGAACTCAGTAACTTTTCAAAACTCCAGATAATGGAGGCAGCAGAGGGAGACGCAGGTAGCAGCCTGTTTTCTACAGAGGTGGTGGTCGAAGTCTCAGAGGGCTTACCTGCAGTTGTGCAAACAGCAGAGACAGTTGCCGTGAAGGAGGCCCTGTTGGAAAAGGGTCAGCAGAGGCAGACTCCGGTATTTTTGGCCGGGTCTGCAATGACTGAAGTGGAAACCGAAGCAGCATGGCATCTGGAGAAGCCCCGCCCACGAAGTCCGGGAGCAGGGGAGGTCTTCCCTGAGCATGGAGTAGCTGGCGGTTTACAGGAGAGGGGTCGGAGAGAGAGGAATAGGAGCGGGCAGCAGCTGGGAGCTCATTTGACCAGCTGTCCATTACAAGAGGTGAAATCGGGGGGTGCTAACAGCCAGCCTGTGGCGGAATCAGGAACAGACAAGCCATGCCCCCGGGAAGCGCCAGCCATTGGGAGAACGCAGGAGGGACTGCACCAGAAGCAAGGGGGAAGTAACCCGATTGTTGAGAGACTTTCGTTGACTACAGAAGTGGACATGGCAAGTCTAACAGATGTGCAGCGGGTGGTGGAGCAGACCTGCCAGCAGGACGGCTGGGAGCGAGGAGCCAAGGGGAGCGGCGGAGTTCCGGAGGCTTCGCCCCTGGTGCCGGAGGTTGGAGGGAGTTCAGGGGCAGAGCGAGCAGGGAGTCTGGTATCGCCAGCTGCAGACCTGACTGGGCAGGTGCCAGAGTATCGCCAGGAGACAGAGGAGAGGAGGCGATTAGCCCAGAGGCTGGAGCCTGCAGTGGCAGGGACGAGCAGGGACGTTCCAGGAAGTGGTGATGGGCAGGACAATCAGTTGGAGGCAGCCCAAGCCGCAGAACTGACTATGGACGTTGCTGGATGTTTGTCTGAGAGGGAAGGGGACGGGGGACAACGGGAGGGGGAGGGGGCGGTGGATATTGAGGAAGGGAGAGGGATGAGGGGAGGGGCAGAGGGACAGAAGGGGGGGGAGGCAGAGGGAAGGGCTGGAACAAGTGTGGAGGGGGGGCGGTGGGGGCTGGGGTCCAAGTCCTTTGCGGCAGTAGTCCAGGGAGGGGGAAGGAGGGAGGGGGGGAGATCGGGTGGTTTTGAGGGCCCAGGGAGGGGTTGGGGGGGAGCGGGGACAGGGGGTGGACAGCTGCCTAAGCGGCGAAATGTGGTACAGCTGAAATGGATAGGGGAGGGGGCAATGCCCTCCAGGGATCGGGTCTTGAGGCTGGTGATGGGGATGGGGTTTATACCCGAGGACTTTTACGCGTGTATACACCCCATCAACATCCCAGAATATGACTTGAGCTTCATGACCCAGAGGGGGATGGAAATATTCTGGGAAAGGTACGAGGGGGTGAGGGGAAAGGGGGAGTGGCGGGACCTCAGGGCCATTCCAGTCAGCAAGCCGGACCTGGTGCAGATCACCCTGCTCGTGAGAAATGAGTCTATCTCTGGGGCAGATTTAGCCTACTGGCTACAGAGGTACGCGGAGCTGAGATCCCCACTTGCAAAGTTACCGGATCCAAGCAGGGTTTGGGCAGGAGGTTGGGGAGCCCTGGTCAAATTGAGACAGGAGAGCCATGTGGTCCAGCACATTCCTTCGGCTGCCTTTATCGGTCGTGACAGGATACTGTGCTTTTACAAGGGGCAGCCGCGGCAGTGCTTCAGATGTGGTTCGTTTAGGGAAAGGACAAAGTTGGGCATGGCAATAAAGAAAAAGAGGGACACATTGATTTCACAAGGGGGGAGGGAGGAAGAAATACATGATCTCCAAGCACTCCTGGAGCAGGTACAGTACAACCGCTACACCTCCTTGGTGTATGAGCGGGACTTCGGGAAAATGTGTAGCCCGGACCCCTTCGCATGCTGCCGGGAGCGGAGGGCGCGCAGGGTGATGGAGGGGGTGCGGGATGCACAGGGGGTCCTGCAGGACACCAAGGAGGGGATTCTGGGGGCAGTGAGGGACCACTTTGCGGCGTTCCTTTCAGCCCAGCAGATTGATATGGAGCAGATGGAGTGTTATGTGGAAGGAACCCCGGGGATAGGTCACGGGGGACCCCAGCTTCAGGCCCTCTTGAACCCGTGGACAGAACAGGAGGTGGAGGAAGCCATCGGGGCGCTCCACAGGAAGACCTCGCCGGGGCCGGATGGGCTAACAACTGAGTTCTACCAGGCCTTTAAGGAGCAGCTGGTGCCGATCCTGGTGAGGGTATGGGGGGCAGCCCAGTTGGAGGGTTCCTTGCCTAGTTCCTTGACAGAGGCGGCTCTTATCCTACTAAGTAAGGGGAAGGACCCGGCGATGCTGGCCAACTGGCGGCCTATAGCACTGCTTAATACGGATCGAAAAATCTTTGCGCGAATGCTATTCCAGAGAATGAGGCAGGTGTCTGGGGATTTGCTAGCAGCCTCGCAAGCATGTGGGGTTAAAGGGAGAGGGGTCTTGGAAGCTGCAGCGTGGGTGCGGGAGGGGGTAGAACGCAGTAGAGTGGGAGGGCATGGTAGGCTGTTGGTAACACTCGACCAGGAAAAAGCGTTTGATAGAGTGCAGTGGGGTGTCCTATGGAGCATTCTGGAGCGCTATGGGTTTCCGAAGGGTTGGATAGAGCAATTACAGCTACTCTATCGGCATGCGGGGTGTTTTCCCCTGGTTAACGGGTGGAGAGGGCAGGGGTTTGAGGTAGGGGCAGGGGTCCGACAGGGGTGCCCACTCAGCCCGCTGTTGTATGCATACGCCATCGACCCTTTTATAAGACGGCTGGAGAAGGGGGGGGCGGAGGGGCTGGAAGGGGTGGAGGTGGGGGACAATAACCAGTTAAGGGTCGTGGCGTATGCAGATGACGTTACAGTGTGGGTAGCGGACCAGAGGGAGGGAGGTAGATTGCAGAACCTGATCCAGGAATACTCGCAGGCAACAGCGTCGCAGGTCAATTTTCAAAAGTCCAATAGCCTGTGGGTTGGGGATCAGGGGCTGCAATTTGAGTTGGGAGGTAGGTTTCCTACAGCTGTGGAACGTATACGGGTCTTGGGAATATACTTCGAGAAGGGGGATTATAGGCTCTACAACTGGGATAGGTGTCTCCAAGAAGTGAAGGGGAGGGTGGATAGATGGAAGGGGTGGAAAATGACCATGGGGGAGCGGGTACAGCTCATCAAGGCACACTTAGTTCCTTTGTTTCTGTTCGTCAGTTACATCTGCCTGCTGCCGGAGAGCCGGTACACGGCCTTGTATGGGGTGTTCTTCCGGCTGCTCTGGGGCAACAGGACGAATCCGGTAAAACGGAATGTTACCTATCTGCCTAGGAGGGAGGGGGGGGTGGGCATGATAAACCCAGTCCTGTTTTTCAGCGCTTTGTTCCTGCAGTTCAATCTGGGGAGGGCGGTAGGGCGGGAGCCACCGGGGTGGGCTAGGAGTGTCCTGCAGTGGTGGCCGAGATATTGGGACCTATGGCGGGAGGGGGGGAGGGTAGTGGCACTGCGAAGGGGGGCTCCGGGGGGGGTGAGTTATTGCAAGACCCTAGTGAAATTGGTGAGGGTGTGGGGGCTGACGGTGGGGGAGGTGAAGGCAGGACAACGGGGGGTCTGGATGGACAGAGTACGGGCGCAGGTGTTCTCAGCTCCTCTGGCGCTGAGGGACGCGCCGGCCCCACGGATGCAGCAGGGGTTACGGTTGATTGCTTCGAACCGCATCCCGGTGAAGTATAAAGACCTGGCGTGGCTGTCCTTTCACGGTAGACTGTACGTCCGAGGAAATTTGAAATATCGCAATGTGCGGGATAGAGGGTGCCCACGGGAGGAATGTGCTGGAACTGAAGAGACGATGGAGCATTTCCTGGTGAGGTGCCCATTTACAGTCCAGGTCTCTGACCAGGTTTCCTCGTTGCTGCAGATCCCCAGTTTCCGCAACTACAGCTATGCGGACTGGGTGTATGGCCCAGAGGGTGGAGAGGGACGCGGGGATCCGGTAACACGCTTTCTGATTTCGGTGATATTGCGGTACTGCCTCTGGATGGCGCGCTGCAGGGTGTCCCTGTACCAGGAGGTCCGGCCGGCGGAGGTAGTCAGCTGGGATGTGGTAAGGGCGGTGCAGGAAGCGGCGAAGTGGGAAAGGGTAGAAAAAGGGGTGGGGGTGGCTTCGAGGTGGTGGAGACACGTGAGGCTTAAGCCGCCATGAGGGGACATGCTTCCCAGGGGATTGTGTGCCAGTTGTCTGAAGGGGTTGTGGGGGGTCGTGGGGGGGGGTTGATCCATTGTATTATTGAGGAGGGGGTGTACATAGATAGGCAGACCATGTCTAGCTAGGAGCCTGGGGTTTGATTTGCATGTCCGGTTTTTTTCTTTGGTCTTTCTAATAAACAGTTTCCACTGTACTATTGAGGAGGGGGAGGGGGTGTACATAGATAGGAGGACCGTGTATAGCTAGGGGCTTGTTTTTGATTTGTATGTTATTTGTTTTTAGTTTTTTCCAATAAAAAGAGTTTTCCAGTCTGCCCAACTCATTTTACATGGTATGTGATACTTTATACCCGAGTTTGATTTGTCCTTGCCTTTCTCAGGGCATAGACCGTAGAAGTCTGCCCAGCACTGTCCTTGTACTAAAAGTTCTGAAGATTCTGGAATCCTAAAGAGTTACAAGATTCCGGAATCCCAATTAGTAGCAACATTCCATGTAGAACCCCAAAGAGTAACATAGTAAATGACGGCAGATAAAGACCTGTACGGTCCATCCAGTCTGCCCAACTCATTTTACATGGTATGTGATACTTTATACCTGAGTTTGATTTGTCCTTGCCTTTCTCAGGGCATAGACCGTAGAAGTCTGCCCAGCACTGTCCTTGTACTAAAAGTTCTGAAGATTCTGGAATCCTAAAGAGTTACAAGATTCCGGAATCCCAATTAGTAGCAACATTCCATGTAGAACCCCAAAGAGTAACATAGTAACATAGTAAATGACGGCAGATAAAGACCTGTACGGTCCATCCAGTCTGCCCAACAAGATGAACTCATTTACATGGTATTTGATACTTTATACCTGAGTTTGAATTGTCCTTGCCATTCTCAGGGCACAGACCTTAGAAGTCTGCCCAGCACTGCTCTTGTAATAAGATCTGAACCTAATGTTGAAGCCCTTTAAAATTTACCCTCCAGTCCATCCCTATCTGTTCAGTCACGATCAGGGCGTAGACCGTAGGAGTCTGCCTAGCACCTGTAAAGTTTAACCTCCCCACTCCCACCCCTTCTCCCCTGGCTACAGGAACAATGGGACAGTGCCAAAGGGTCCAAGTAGGGGGCTCACCCTCCCCTAGCTTCCATGAAATTTAATCACTTTTGATAGGGGGGTTATGGGCCCCTGGCCCTTATTGCCCGAGACCCCAGAACACTGTCAGTCCTCCCTGCTTGGCCACCTTCTTTCTCCTTAGCTGCTCCTTGCATCCATTTCTTCTCTGCCAAATCCCCTGGATATATTTATAAAATGTTCCAAGCAGGTATAATTTCTCTGGTGTCGATTAACAGTAACCTGCAATTAGTCCATGAGGGCATGCAAAACCTCAGGCCTCTCAGAAGGCAGATTCCGACCGCAATGCCCCCCCCCCCCCCCCCCCACACTCTTTAAAAAATGTTCACCGAAATACAAAAAGTCCTTGCTGCAGTTTCTCCGCAGTGAAATTGATTCCTGCCCTACCTCATCTCTCTGTTGCAATAATTTCACCTCCCAAAAGCCACCACACCGCATCAAGACGCTTGTCATTAAAATATAGTCTTTAAAAAGAAAGATCACAAGACGTGTGTCATTCTGAATGCCATATTCCCAGCACCTTTTCCCTTTCTTTCAGCTCATCCTGTGCCTTCTGGCCTGTTTCGAGGGGCCTGTTCGCTAGACCGGTGCCAACTTCTTTCATGCTTATCTGTACAGCGCAGGTCTAGAGTACAGACGAGGGAATCAGGCCTCCGACGCAAGGGCGGTGTTCCCCAGCCTATTCTCTAACGTTATTCTTCAGTCTTCACGCTTCGATGCTGCAGAGTTTTCTTTTTAATTTTTTTTATTGCAGTTGGTGGAGTCAGCAAGTTCTGATGCCAGCGAATGGAAAATAGAAAAAACATATTCCACCTCTCTCTCCCCTCCCCCCCATCCCATCCTTTCCTTGGATCTGTACTTCTGCCCTCTTTCCTTGGGCTAGGTTTATGTCCCACAAAGTCAGGGGGAGGAAAAGGGGGGAGTAACGCCCCTTGATCGCCAGCCTGGTACTGAATTAGAAATACACGTGTCGAGCCTGTGAAATGACTTGGCAGTACGGTTAGGTGCATTTTTTTTTTCCAGGGCAAGAGGTGGGATAAAAGACGCTAGAAAGGCAGGCGAGGTCTCTTTGAGGGTTGAGGGGTTGGTCTTGTGTTGGTGCAGCTCTGGCCTGGGGTGGATCATTTTTTTTGCAGCTCCTGCTGGCTGAATTTTGGATTAGTCGCAGTTTCGTGCTGCAACATCCCTCCCCCTGCAAGACTGGCAGGACTAAAAACTTCTCCTTTCAGCGCCTTGGTCGGACGAAGCTGGTCCCAGTCACATCCCTGCAACTAAAAGCCAGAGGTGGGTAACATCTTTCAAAAGTGCCCCTTTTCTCCTCTCCCTTCCAAAAAGGAGCTGACCCTTTCTGCTACTGGGCTAATGAATTTCCCTGAATTCATTCATGCGACGCTTTCTTTAGTGAAGATGAGTTAATGATGAACCTTTTTCTAAATAAGCGTTAGGGTTATTAACTCTTGGGCTCCGCTGTTTGCATAAATTCTGGACACTTCGGTGTTGAAACGTAAGATTTGTCCTGGAACTGCAGCAGGACTGAACTCTTCCAGGGAAGGACAGAGACCAGAGCTGTGAAAGTGAATTGCAGGGCAGAGGAAAGTCACAGCAACCTCTGCACTGCTCAATGGCTTGGGGGTGGGTGGGAGTAGAGGGTGGGTGGGTGTGGGGGAGGGAATCACTATTTCTATTCCTGCAGGACACGCTGATTTTGGAAATATTGCACCTCTTCTCTCCCCCCCCCCCCCCAGAAATAGATCCCAATTTTATGCAACTGAGTTGGTCCCTTTTTTGGGGGGGAGGGGAGGAAGAGTTGCTGATTTTGGAAATATTACACCTCTTCTCTCCCTCCCCCACAAAATAGATCCCCTCGTTTACTCCTGAGCTGGTCCCTTTTGGGGGGAGGGGGGAAAGAGTTGTTGATTTTGGAAATATTGCACCTCTTCTGTCCCCCCTCCCATACACAAAATAGATCCCCATTTACTCAACTGAGCTGGTCCCTTTTTTTTTTTTTGTGGGGGGGAAGAGTTGCTGATTTTGGAAATATTGCACCTCTTCTCTCCCCCCTCCCATACACAAAATAGATCCCCACGTTTACTCAACTAAGCTGGTCCCTTTTTGGGGGGGGGGAAAGAGTTGCTGATTTTGGAAATATTGCACCTCTTTTCTCCCCCCCCCCCCCCACAGAAAATAGATCCCAACGTTTACTCAACTGATCTGGTCCCTTTTTTGAGGAGGGAGGAGGAAGAGTTGCAAGCCTCTGCAAATAATCTTTCTCACCACGTCTGCCCTAACAGAAAAATGAAGCCCCCCACCACCTTGGGGGGATTACTGAGGAAATTCTTCGCTTCTTTTACCTGTCATCACACTGTCTATGGATTAAGCTGTAGTTTATCCAGGTGTATAATACTTTGAAAGCATTTAATAATTTGTTTTTGCTTCATCTAGGTATCACAGGATAGAGAGTAGGGGGTTGTAAGACTCAGTCATAGGTCGCTGTATAGTTAATTACCCAAATTAAACAGTTAAGTGACTGCTCAACTTATTCTGGGGATGGGGGAGATCAATGCAGCCCATTAAGTAGAAAGGACATAACAGAAACTTTCTCCTTATCTACAAGATATTATCCCTAGATGTCTCTGAGAATATCGTTAGAAAGGACACAGACAGACCTGTGGGGAACCTTATACATTACTGGAATAATGTTAAAAGGATCACTGGCAGCAGAGATGACTTTCTGTTGTTACTGATCTGGACTTCAGAGTTAATGCTTATCATTAACTGGACCCGATGGGACACATTCAAGGGTACTCAAAGAACTCAAGCATGAAATTGCTGATCTGCTGTTAGCAATACGTAACCTGTCATTAAAATCGTCCATAGTACCTGAAGACTGGAGGGTGCAGGGCCGTGCCAAGGGTCTCTGGCGCCCCCCCTGCAGACTACCAGTTGGCGCCGCCGCCCCCCCCCCCCCCGCACCTGCCTGGCTCCAAGGCAGCGATTCCCCTCTCTCCCTGAGCCCTACCCGCCCACCCATCCATGCCCATCTGTCCCCTGCCCACACCATTCATCCCGATCAAGCAATTCCCCTCTCTCCCTTCCATGAACCCTGCCCTCCCATCTATGCTCCTCTCTCCCCTGCCCTCCCGCTCCCATGTAGGAACTGCCCGTCCTCTTCTCCCCCCCAAGATCCCTTTCCTTTTTTTTTCTTTTAAATTTACCTTCCTCCGGCAGCGCAGCGTCAGTGATGATGTCAGAAGAAGGCGGGACACTGAGCGAACCAATGGAAGGCTAGAGACGTCGGGACTGGGAGCGCCGCCTCCTTCACTGATGCTGCACTGCCGGAGGAAGGTAAATTTAAAAGAAAACAAAAAGGAAAGGGATCTTGGGGGGGAGAAGAGGGCGGGCAGTTCCTACATGGGAGCGGGAGGGGCAAGGTAAGCACGCAGCGGCGGCGCCCCCCAGAAGATGGCGCCCCCCTGCGGCGCTTACCCCGCTTACCACATCGGCACGGCCCTGGGAGGGTGGCCAGTGTGATACCAATTTTAAAAAGGGTTCTAGGGGTGATCCGGGAAATTATAGACCGGTAAGCCTGACATCGGTGCCGGGCAAAATAGTGGAAACTGTTATAAAGAATAAAATTACAGAACACAAACATGGTTTAATGGGACAGTCAGCATGGGTTCAGCCTAGGGAAGTCTTGCCACACCAATTTGCTTCATTACTTTGAAGGCGTGAATGTGGATAAAGGTGAGCCAGCTGACGTAGTGTATCTAGATTTTCAGAAAGCTTTTGATAACCTTCTTCATGAGACTGCTGAGAAAAGTTAAGAGTCATGGGACAGGAGGCAAGGTTCTGGTGTGGATTAGGAATTGGTTATTGAACGGAAAACAGAGGGTAGGGTTAAATGGTCATTTCTGTCAATGGAGGAGGGTGAACAGTGGAGTGCCACAGAGAACAGTACTAGGACTGGTGCTGTTTAACATATTTATAAATGATATGGAAATCAGATCAAGTGAGATGATTAAATTTGAGATGACACAAAACTATTCAAGGTTGTTAAAACACGTGCAGACTGTGAAATATTGCAGGAAGACCTTAGGAAATTGGAAGACTGGGCATCCAAATGGCAGATGAAATTTAATATGGACAAATGCAAGGTGATGCGCTTAAGAAAAAGATCTGGGTGTCATAGATAATATGCTGAAATCTTCTGCTCAGTGTGTGGAGGCGGCCAAAAAAGAAAACAGGATGCTAGGAATTATTAGGAAAGGGATGGTGAATAGGACTGAAAATACTATAATGCCTTTGTATCACTCCATGGTGCGTCTGCAGCTTGAGCATTGCGTTCAGTTCTGGTCATTGTATCACAAAAAAGATATAGCGGAATTAGAAAAGGTTCAAAGAAGAGCAACCAAAATTATAAAGGGGATGGAACTCCTCTCGTATGAGGAAAGGCTAAAGAGGTTAGGGCTCTTCAGCTTGGAAAAGAGACGGATGAGGGGCGATATGACTGAGGTCCACAAAATCCTGAGTGGTGCAGAACAAATAGAAGTAAATCGATTTTTTACTCGTTCCAAAAGTACAAAGACATATGTAGAGGACACTCGAGGAAGTTACATGGAAATACTTTTAAAACAAATGGGAGGAAATATTTTTTCATTCAATGAATAGTTACACTCTGGAACTCTTTGCCGGAGGAGGTGGTAACAGCAGTTAGCGTATCTGGGTTTTAAAAAGGTTTGGACAAATTCCTGGAGGAAAAGTCCATAGTCTGCTATTGAGACAGACATGGGAAGCAACTGCATGTCCTAGGATTTGTAGTATGGAGTGTTGCTACTCTGAGACTCTGTATGGAATCTTGTCACTCTTTAGGATTCCAGAATCTTGCTATTCTTTGGGGTTCTAGATGGAATGTTGCTACTCTTTGAGATTCAGCATGGAATTTTGTCACTCTTTAGGATTCCAGAATCTTGCTATTCTATGGGGTTCTACATGGAATGTTGCTACTCTGAGACTCTGTATGGAATCTTGTCATTCTTTAGGATTCCAGAATCTTGCTATTCTTTGGGGTTCTACATGGAATGTTGCTACTCTTTGAGATTCTGCATGAAATCTTGTCACTCTTTAGGATTCCAGAATCTTGCTATTCTTTGGGGTTCTACATGGAATGTTGCTACTCTTTGAGATTCTGCATGGAATCTTGTCACTCTTTAGGATTCCAGAATCTTGCTATTCTTTGGGGTTCTACATGGAATGTTGCTACTCTTTGAGATTCTGCATGGAATCTTGTCACTCTTAGGATTCCAGAATCTTGCTATTCTTTGGGGTTCTACATAGAGTGATGCCACGATTTGGACTTCTGCCAGGTACTTGTGACCTGGCTTGGCCACTGTTTGGAAAACAGGATACTGGGCTAGAAGGACCATTGGTCTGACCCAGCACTCTCAGGTGTGATATAAGAGTTTACAGTCTAAGGAATACCTGAGGCCCCGATGCTCAAAAGAAAACACGGGTGCTAGAGGCTATTAGCGCCATACTAGCACTCGCATTTACCTGTGCAGAATGTTCCGAGGGGTCTAGCGCAGGAAATAACAAGTGCACCAGGCATTAGCGCAGAGACCATGCAAATGTAGTCAAGCTCATGTAAATAAGATCATTTTGTATTCCTCCCCAATGCTCAGAAAAGAGCGCCCAAAACAAAACTGCCTTACCGCCATAAAAAATAACGCAAGGTCGGAGCAGGTGTTAGGGTGTTGGAAGAGAGGATTTCTCATGATTCTTTCTGCAAAATCTGCCACTTTTGATTGCTTTCGTAAGCAGAAGGAAGCCCGTGCGAGCCCTTAAGTGCTGGTCGAGAGAAACAGCATACCCAAAGGAAAGCATATATTGGCGTTTATTTCCTGCGTCTAAATTTAAAGCGGCCATGGCGAAAGCACACATTGGTGTCTGTTTCCTGCATCTAAATATAAGCGTCCAAGCTTAAAAAAAAAGTAAAATGCTTATATTTATGCCACTGAAAACAGATGCCAGTGTATGCTTCACATTTGGGTTCTACCAGGCACATGCCCACAGGAGCTGGGCTTACCGCGGAACTTTTCTGTCCAAGTGCTAAGCACAATCTTCCCGCTGAACTTCCTAAAGCTCAATGTTATGAGTGTGCCTACATTTGCATCTCATTAGCACTGAGCATTAGGGCGTTGTTCCGCACTGTTCTGCTGGTGTTTCTACAGCGCTATTCGGGATAGTGCCGGGGTTTTGAGCATCGGGGCCTGACGTCATGGACTGGCCCATGGTCACAAGGAGCATCAGCGCTGGAGACAGGATTTGAACCTTGACTTTGCTAGTTCAGTTCTTTGTCGAACCATTAGGCCATTTTCTCTCCCAGTCCTGTTTCTTTTCCCCCACTGTAGCTGAAAGGGAAGGTGGATGCCACTGCTGACTTGTCACCTTTCTTTCTTTCTTTTTGAGAAAATTGCCATTTCCTGAGGGTCACAGGTAGAAAGATCTCTAGATCTGGGGTCAGGGATAGATCCATGGGGATAATTTATTTATTTTTTGACCCTTGGGGACACAGATTGTCCCTGGGGAACATAGATGTCTAGATAAAATGATCCATGATGGGTACTGATGGAAATGTCCCAGGGTCTCAGAAAGTTCTTTGCAGATATAGACTGAAGGATGAATGAGGACTCGGCAGCTTTCTGATTCAGGTCTCAGGAGGCACAGGCTGATAGATTACTGGGACACATAGATCCCTGAAGACAGAAATAGAAAAATACCTAGAGACCCAGAAATCCATGGGGACTCAGGTAGGGAGATTCATGGGAAAGGGGGACTTGATATACTGCTTTTCTGAGGTTTTTTTTTCAACTACATTCAAAGCGGTTTACATATATTCAGGTACTTATTTTGTACCAGGAGCAATGGAGGGTTAAGTGACTTGCCCAGAGTCACAAGGAGCTGCAGTGGGAATTGAACTTAGTTCCCCAGGATCAAAGTCCACTGCACTAACCACTAGGCTACTCCTCCACTCATTCCACCAATAAGAGCCAACCTCAAGTGATGTCACAATGGCTTGATTGCCTGATACTTGGCTCACTTCTGATATTGTGATGTCATAAGGGAAAGGGGGAAAGGGAAATGGGACTTGATATACGGCCTTTCTGAGGTTTTTGCAACTACATTCAAAGCGGTTTACATATATTGAGGTACTTATTTTGTACCAGGGGCAATGGAGGGTTAGGGCCACATAGTGATCTCTGGGGGCTCAGAAATATCCATAGAGGCATAAAGAGATTCATGGGGGACACAAAAGGATCCCAGGGGACACAGATAGATCCCTGTGATGTACAGATAGAAATCTGTGCTTTACAGATCTTCCTAAGTGGCTCTTTAGAAAAAGATTCTGCAGAGAAAGGAAGGAGATTTCCCAGAGAAGGTTGTATGAGAGATTCCAATGCAAACTATTCATCCATTCTTCCACTTATGACAGGCAATGCTCCATCAGCTGTTCCATTCAGAATAATGGGAATCCTATGGGTTACTGCTGTTCAGCACTTAAGCCCATTTAGTTACATTACCAGCTCTGTAGCTGTGCTGTCCTTGGGTTTGAATGAGCACTTTTACTTTTGCCCACTAAGAGAAATCTCTGCTTGGTTGCACTTCAACTGTAATTAGAGCAGCAGGCTCCCCCTACCAAGGCTGGCTATCAATCCCGATGCATACTGTACGCTCTGTCACAGGAGAGGGTGGAGGTGAGAGGGAGGGATGGGGGCGGTGGGTGTCTTTCTTCTCTTTTTCACAGCACTAGTCTTTTGAAGAACAGAACTCCCTTGGACTACAAAATTGCCAAGACAGAACTGGCTGTGACAATGAGAGGTTGGGGGGTGGGGGGTGAACATTGATTGAGAGAACCATTATAAGCTACTCTAGTAGGCTTGGGGGGGGGGGGGGGGAGGGATCAGTCCTAAAACATACAAAGAGAGAATCTACCAGTTATGTAATAAACAGCCGACAAAGCAGAAATAAGATCATCCAGTCTGCCCAACAAGATATATATTCATAGCATAAGGCATTGAGGTAGACTAACCTGCCACCTTACTCCTTCGATTTTTGATATTTCATGACCAAATTGCCCCTTTTTCCCCACAAGGGTTGGAAGGAATTCCATGAACCATGCACTGCATACTTTCCCCACTTGTACGTAAGATATTATTCTGTAGCACAATGACGATAAGTCTCCTGTGAGCATAGTTTTCATTTTTGTCGGTAATTGCCCCAACCAAGGTGAAGACTTACATAGTAACATACATAATAGATGATGGCAGATAAAGACCTACATGGGCCATCCAGTCTGCCCAACAGATATATCGCATCACATCATATCATATGCTTGAGCTTATTTATTTATTACATTTGTATCCCACATTTTCCCACCTTTTTGCAGGCTCAATGTGGCTTACAATAAGTCATGAGTAATGGAAATATATAAAAGGCATTTAGTGGTATAGAAGGATCTTGTACACATGATAATGATAAAGCATAATAATAGTATAACAAGCAGATATTATAATACAGTTCTAAATATATGTGGGGGAGTTGTGTATATTCATATTGGTTGATCTTTGTGGTAAGCTTTGTTAAAGAGATGGGTCTTCAGTAGTTTGCGGAAGTTCGTTAGTTCGTAGATCGTTTTTAAGTTGCGAGGTAGTGCGTTCCATAACTGTGTGCTCAGGTAGGTGAAGTTTGATGCGTGCATTAGTTTGTATTTTAGACCTTTACAGTTCGGGAAGTGCAAATCAAGGAATGTTCGGGATGATCTTTTGACATTCCTGGGTGGTAGGTCTATCAGGTCTGACATGTAGGCTGGTGCATCTCCATGAATGATTTTGTGAACTAGTGAGCATATTTTGAACGTGATGCATTCTTTAAGTGCATACCTGATCTTGATCTGTCCTTGCCATTTCGGGGGGGGGGGGGGGGGGGGGGGAGGGGGAGGAACAGACCGTAGAAATCTACCTGGTACTGATCTTATTTCCTAACTATTGAAATTGCCGTCAAAGCTCACTCTAGCCCATCACCGCCTTCGGTGAATCTCTTCATAAAGACAGTTAATAAATCCCAATAAGTAAACACATAAGATCTGTCTAGACTAATACCGTATTTCCTCTATTTTATTGTAGAAGTACTTTGTCTTCCCCTCCATATACCTCCCCCCCACCCCCCCATATCTTGGAAAAACGTAATTCACACAGTCTGATGTATTTTGATGATTTTTTTTTCTGATGTGCCCTTCATTCTTATTACACATCTACCAAAACGACCCTTTCTGTTTGCCCCAAGAGCGAGGAAAATGTGTGGAGAAGAGGCAGGCAAAGGGGGAAGGGCTATTTTGTGTCTGTATTTGGGGCAAGTAGGGAGGCAACCCTCAACCTAACGAGAGGCAAATGGGTCACCTAGCTCCGGTAATTTGGACAGGATGACTCTTCTCACTCAACTCAACTTCAGACTTCTAATTTTCCTTTTTCTTTTTCGCCACAAAGAAATAGGAATGAAATAAAACCCAAGACTGCCTGAGAGATGAATGGAAAAGGACTTGGTGACCAAGGGACAGCAGGGAAGGCAACTCCCAGCTGGTCCTGTTGGCTTCAGGGCTGTTGCAGTGATTCACAGGTCTGAGCTGGCTTCGTCTCCCTTCTGAGGGAGGGGAGGGAGGGCACCAGCTTTGCTGGAACCTGCCAAGTTTCCTCACCAAGGAGATGCTTTTCTTGGGTTTCTTGGTCGCCTCCAGAGTGATCGTCTGTATCCTGGGGCCTGTTTCCCATTTGCTTTGTCTCTCTTTCCATTCCTCCAAGTTATTTTCAGCTGGGGGAAAACATATCTTGTATGTTCTGGCTTGCAGTTAGGTTTTACATTAAGCTAAAACAAATACTTAATCACCACAGCCTGCCGCTTGGTGTTACCAGGCAGTGATTCTGTGGTACGATGCTAAATAATGAGTTGTTCCTGGCTGTCTGGTCCATCCCAGAAATGGTTCTTAGCAAAAATATAACAGACCTTCATGAACGATGAGCCAAACCAAAGCTGAGATATGATTAAAAAGCGTCAAAAGGTGCCAAATTGTGGTCCTGAATTTGTCTTATGGACAGACAGAATTCAAGCCCTCTTGGGGGCAGGGGTAGTGGCAAGGGAGGGAGGTGACTGGAGAGTGAGCAGGGGGTGTGTGGGCAAACTGATGAGAAGCAAGGGGGGAGGGGTAAAACAGCCATTCCCAACCCAGTGCTTGGAGCACACCTAGTCCCATTTTATTAAAATTCTATTAACGTTGTACTTCAAATTACTATGTAAGCCGCATTGAGCCTGCATTATGTGGGAAAGCGCGGGGTACAAATGTAATAATAATAATTGGGGTTTCAGGATATCCACAATCAATTTGCATCAGATAGATTTGCATGCACTATCTTAATTGCATGTCACTTCTCTGTTCTATCAAGAACACTGGTTGCCCTTGTCAGCACGGATTCAATTCAAGCTCCTAGTTCTGGTTTTCAAGTCCCGGCTCCCCTTGGCCCCCGATTATGTCTCCTTTCTTCTCATACCCTATACCTCCTCGTTCCCTACCTCTCCCGTCTTCCCATACCCTGTACCTCCCCCTCGCTCTCTCTGCTCTACAAACACTGGACTGCTACAACTTCCTCTTCCCTCTGTTATTTGGCTGGAATCAACTCAAGCCTCAGCCATCAGCTATGTTCACCCTAAGCACTGGAACACACTGCCCCCCCCCCCCCCACCTTTGCTCACAATCCTCCTTCTGTAACTTTAAATCTGCCTTAGATAAATACATAAGTACATAAGTATTGTCATACTGGGACAGACCGGAGGTCCATCAAGCCCAGCATCTTCTTTCCAACATTGGCCAATCCAGGTCACAAGTACCTGGCAAGATCCCAAAACAGTATGCTGCTTATTCTAGAAATAAGCAGTGGATTTTCCGTCTGTTTTTAAACCCTGCTAAGCTAACTGCTTTTACTACATTCTCTGGCAACGAATTCCAGAGTCTAATTAAATGTTGAGTAAAGAAATACTTTCTCTGATTTGTTTTAAATTTACTACTTTCTAGCTTCATTGTGTGCCCCCTAGTCCTAGTATTTTTGGAAAGAGTAAACAAGCGATTCACGTCTACCCGTTCCACTCCACTCATTATTTTATAGACCTCTATCATATCTCCAAGCTGAAGAGCCCTAGCCACTTTAGCCTTTCCTTACAGGGAAGTCGTCCCATCTCCGTCACCCTTCTCTGTACCTTTTTGCCCTCGCCTACTCTGCCCACCACTACATTTTTGTTTTCTTCCTTGCAGCTTATTGTTTTATTATAAACCACTCTGAAGCCATGTTTGGCATTTGGTAGTATTTCAAGCCTTGTAAATAAATAATTCTCTACAGGCCACCTAAAGTTAGGTGCTTAAAATATGTAAACTAAGTGTAAATTCTATAACGGCAATTGTGAGTGTAATACTAGTATAGTTCTGCATTTAGGCTTCTGACTTCAGGTGTAACCACTTCTGCCATGTCATAGGCTGATGCAAATGGTCACGTATAACTGACAGTATTTAATAACCTTAGCACATAAGTGCCGGGCATTCCCCTGGCCTATCCATGCCCTTCCCATATACACGTCTCCCCCTAGCAGTTACACTGCCAAAAGTTTTACCATGGTTCTAGAACTATACTGCAAATGAGTGCCAATGGGCTATAATTGGAGTTAATTGATAATTAGTGCCAATTAGCAGCTAATTTAGCTATTAAGTTATGCACGCACATTTGCATTCTAAGCACAAAAATATGCATGCGGGATTATAGAATGAGGGCGTAGGTCGCTCCTCTGGTTTGTAGGATTTGGGTGGGGATGTCTGGGACACTGAACAGTAGCCCTCATACTTCACGTTACATGGCACGCAATCCAAATTCATTCTGCAGACAACGAGCAGCCGATGAGCGCTCCGTTACAAATACTCTCTTTCTGATCCCCTTCCTTTACTCTTTTTACAAGTCTCCCTCTCTCACCTCCCTGTATCTGATACCTGTTACGTTTTCCCTCATCAGAACACTGAATTTCCACTGCAAAAGCCTTCTTTAGGTCAGGACGGCTTTCTGATCTAGAGGCAGCGTCTCTTAAGGAGGAGTTCCTAGCCAGAACCTGGTTTCCAAAGTCTGAAATTCCTTATCACTGCGATGCAGCCTAAAGGGGATACCAGTTTTTCTTTGTAACAATGTGCGTTTTTAGTTTTTAAGAAAAATACGAAGAATTTTCCCTGAAAGGACTTCAAGATGCTTTCCCATCAATTTATGGAGCTGCAGGGTTTGCCCAGAAAAACTCTTCCACAAAGGAGCAGCCTTGGTTTCACAACTCTGGCAAGGTTGATTCTGACCCATCACACATTACCAGCTGGGGGCTGAAACCCAGCCAGATACTGGCATAAAAAAAAGGCTTTTTCTAATTTGGGTTATTTTTTTTTTGTTATTCCCCGTGGAGCTGTGAAAAAAACAGAACAGTTTGTGAATTCCAAATGAACTTGTTAGCAGGATTATAACTTCCTTCCTTCCTTCCTTCCATTAGCACCTTGATTCAGTGGGGATGTTTAAGGGGAGAAGGAACGGGTGCTGGGCACCAGGAGGGGGATCTTCTGCAATTTGTTTTTATTATAATTTCAAAAATAAACATATCACAAGTAAAGCAGAACAAACCAAATATAGGAAAAAATAGAATGAACGAGATTAGAATAGGAGACCCAATAATGAAATAACTAAGCACAAAGGCGATCTTCTGCAATTGAAAAGATGCTAAGAGGAGACCATGTGATGCTCTGAGCAAGGCGGTTGTGTGTCGCTGAAGCTACGAGATCCCCAGCCCTCAATTGAGCCACTTTAGAACATTTTGAGCGGAGACACCCACATCTGGTGACCGATTTCACCATATAACTTATGGACAAGAATTTGGGTAAGAGTCCGTCACTCATGGCTCAAAAATCACTGAGAAAAGAGAAGACCAAAACTAGTAATGGTGAAGCCAAGATGGCGGAGACGCCGGATGCCACAGCACCAGCGTTTACAGAAACCCAGCTTTCACAGATAACAACGGCAATAACGAAAGCGCTAGAACCCCACTGGGAAGAACTTAACCAAAAATTGGAGGCAGTCCACACAACAATGGATGGATTGGCGATACGCACCGGGGATCTGGAGGCCTGCGTCTCGGCACTGGAAGACGACACGCGCGAGCAGGGCCCAGATTTAGCCCGTTTGACAAAGCAACTTAAAGATATCTTACCAAATTAGAAGATCTTGAAAACCGTTCAAGGCGTAACAACTTGCGGATTGTAGGGCTCCTGGAAAATATTCCAGAGCGGAATCTAACCCCTTGGATTGAAGCTTGGCTGTCAAAAGATCTGGCGATCACGGACTCGATGGGCCCATTAGTAGTGGAGCATGCGCACCGTGTGGGCCGGCTGGCTAAGGATAAGAAAAGGCCCAGAGTGGTAATGGTAAAACTGCTGAATTACCATCATAAACTAGAAATCCTCCAAGGCTTTCGTTTAAAGAGAGAAACCTTAACCCACGAGGGATAAAGTATTTTGATTTTTCAAGACTTTTCACCAGCTGTACAAGAATGGCGCCGGAAATATCACTCACTTTGTCAGTCTCTCAACAAACTGGGAACCCGTTTTATGTTGAAGTACCCAGCTCACTTAAAAGTTTTGGTGAAAGGACAGTGGCAGTCTTTTAAATCGGTGACGGAGATGAGTCACGTGATGGGCTGAGGGAAGAGGTCGCAGGCTTTTTCACTCTCGGGCTCTCCCTCCCTCAAACCCTCCATAGACTGGATTGAATCGCTAAGAAACAAGGGAGCGTTAATAGGAAAAGATCTAAGACACATGGACTCTTACATTATCCGCGAAACCAGAGTGATGACCGGGAAAACAGCGAAAAAAGAGCCCGAGAAGCAGCGAGGGTCCGGCGAAAACAAGATGGCGCCGAGCCCAGCAGCAGACTCAGTGCCGCGATTTCATCATGCACAGCTCGAACAACTCACAGAAGCGGTTAAGACCGCTCTAGAGCCGCAGCTGAAGCAAATCGCTGAACGGCTGGCAAGTGTGGAGACGCAGCTTGGGGAAACTATAAAAAGAACGGGCGAACTCGAAGCACGTGTATCGGAGGCAGAGGACACCACAGTAGTTGCGGCAGCGTCAATTCAGGAGATGCAAAAAGAAATGAAGTCACACGCAGCGAAGCTGGATGATCTCGAGAATAGGTCTCGAAGATCCAACTTGAGACTTATCGGTGTACCGGAGTCGATACCAGATCGCTCCCTGACGGAACAACTAGAGCGTTGGCTAAAATCGGAATTTGCCCTCTCTGACAGCATGGGACCACTATGCCTGGAAAGGGCGCACAGATTGGGGAAGAGACTTAACAACGGAACCCGACCAAGAGCTGTGATTGTCAAGGTACATAACTTTGTGCACAAAGAAGAGATTCTAAGGGGAGCGCGCCTAAAATGGGACTCTTTAAATTTGGATGGAGCTAATATCAAAGTGTTTCAGGACTATTCCCAAGCACTACAGGAACGTAGGAAAGCTTTTACTCCAATCTGCAGACAACTTGCAGAGAGAAATCAACGGTTTTTGCTACTATACCCCGCGCAACTAAAAATAAACATGGACGGCACTTGGAGAACTTTTAATTCGCCAGCAGAAGCCCAAGAAGTGCTTCAAAGCCAGGATTACAAAAGCTCAGAGCAGGGGTGAAGTGGCACTTTGAAGACCATAACATAACACTTCAAGAGCAGGAGCGCCTGGTTTGCTAGAGTTGAGTCCCAGTTGGACGGCAGAACGTTGGTTGAATAACTAAATGTTGAATTGTAAGTGATGCATGAAACAATGCACAGTGCTATACCTTTCCCTACAGAGAGAGATGGCCATGTTTGAATTACAGTTTGTTGTGTTTGACAGAGTGAGGGGGGGGGATGGGGGAGGGAGGAGGCCCTACCATTGTTGACTCTGCACACCCGATCTAAGATAGGAGAGGGGAGTGCAAGGTTGGAGATAAGTGAGAGAGGGGGGAAAGGGAGGGAGGGGGGATGGAGGGGGGATGGAGGGGGGGGAGGGGGGATGGGAGGGATGGGGTAGGGAAAGGGAGAGGGGAGAGCAAAGACTTTTGGGACATACTCAGAGAGCAGCATAACTTTGGACACAAAGAGGGGGGAAGGTCAATAGAACAAGACGCAGGAGCCAATTGGTTAGATAGGAAGGGACACGGGTGGAGCTGGGCCCCGGAGTTCCGCACATCTAGGAAATTTCACCGCTACATGACAACTGGACACAGTAATGACTAAGAGTAACTCGATCCGGTTCCTCACGTGGAACGTGGGGGGCATTTCATCCCCAATTAAAAGATCAAAATTTTAGCAGCACTTAAAAAACATAGAGCGGATGTGGCCTGCTTGCAGGAAACCCGCCTCACCACAGAAGAGCACCAGAAATTGAAGCGGGCATGGGTAGGAGAAGTTCACTCGACCCCAGCTGAGGGGAGAAGTAAAGGGGTGGCCATTTTGATTCGTAAGGGACTAGTAGCCAAATCAGAAGTCCTAGAGAGAGATCCTCAAGGGAGATTCCTGATGGTCCATTTGTGGATCCAACACCAAGAATATATGATAGTAGCATTGTATGGGCCGAACTTATTTGATAAATCATTTTATGAACAGGTGGCACAGCGTTGTCTCACACGTAGAGCTATCCCTCTAATAATAATGGGAGATTTCAATCTGGTAGCAGACCCTACACTAGATTGCTCAGCACCCAGACGGGCTAACAGGGGAGGAATAAGATCGAGAGCGCTACCGCAGTTCATGCAATCACTAAATTTGGTGGACGCGTGGCGGACCCTACACCCAGACTCAAGAGACTACACCCACTTGTCACGGGCGCATGGCAGCTGGTCGAGGATAGACTATATCCTTGTAGACCAGAGCATGTTCCACATGGTAGTAGACGCAGTGATAGGACCGGAAGAGGTTTCCGATCACGCGATGACGTGGATAGACTTGATGGACCCAGAAACATCTAGAGGCGGGGCGGGTTGGCGTTTCCCAGCGTACCTGGCCACAGACAAGGAATTCACACGATATATACAAGAAAGATGGGAGGAATATGAAAAGTTTAATGCAGCCCACAAAAATCAACCATCCCTGTTTTGGCAAGCAGCTAAAGCAGTACTAAGAGGAGCAATTATAGCTTTCACAGCTAAAAGGGAGCGGCGAATCACTGGGGCAATTACCAACCTAGAAAAAAGATTCCAAAAAGCAAAACGAAGGTACATCAGCAACCCTAATGCATATTTTAAAGAACAAATGCAGTCAGCACGAATAGCATTGAACACTCTACTACATGACCGAGCCTCAAGGGCACTAGTACGTAGGAAATATCGGTTACAATGCTTTGGGAACAAGGCGGGAGGCATGCTGGCACGCATAATTAAAACCTGGGGAGGAAACAGAGCAATCGTAGCAGTTAAGGACAAGGAAGGCCATATCCAAAACCAAAAAGACAAAGTAGCGAAGGTATTCCACGACTTTTACCAAGATCTATATTCAGCACCACTACCCCACCTTACAAGCCCCATTGATCAGTATTTAGAACAGGCAGGCCTGGCCAAGTTAGGCGAGGCAGAGCTAGACGAACTCAATGCACCAATAACCGGGAAGGAACTACAAGACATAATTAAGGCTCTCCCCACCCACTCAGCCCCGGGGCCCGACGGGTTTTCCAGTGAATTTTACCAAATGTTAAATCAGTCATTGGTAAGCCCGTTGCTCTCATATTATGAGGAGGTGGTTGAACTTGGAAAATTTCCAAATTATGCTAATGAAGCGTTAATTACGTTACTTTTGAAACCGGGGAAAAAGGACACACAGGCAAACTCTTATAGGCCCATATCATTAATCAACGTAGACACAAAAATAATGGCCAAACTTCTAGCTAATAGAATACAGAGAGTGATTCCGATACTAATAGAACCAGAACAAGTGGGCTTCGTACGAAACAGGCACGCTGCAGTAAATGTGAGGCGTCTACTTTTGGCAATGGGACAATGTAGTTGTGCGGAAACAGAAGCAATTTTGGTGAGCCTGGACGCCGAGAAGGCGTTCGACAGAGTGGGATGGAAGTACATGTTTGCAGTGTTACAACACATGGGTGTTAAGGGATGGGCATACCAGGCGATCCAATCTCTATACTCAAACCCCACAGCTGCAGTGTTAATTAATGGCTCAAGAACAACTCAATTCCCCATAGCAAGGGGTACGAGGCAGGGCTGTCCTCTGTCCCCGACCCTGTTTCTTATTTCGATAGAGCCATTGTTGAAGAGTCTAAAAAGAGAAAGGGAGATAGCTGGAGTAGAGGTGGGGGGAGAGACGGTGAAAGCTTTAGCGTTTGCAGACGACTTACTGATAATGACCACTAGACCGGCAACATCGCTCAGGGCGCTGATAGACAGGGTCTCCCATTTTGGCAAGATCTCGGGATTTAAAGTCAACTTAGAGAAATCTAGTGTCATGCATATTCAATCCAGCCCCGAAGACGTGGAAAGGTTTAAATCCCCATTACGCAGAGCAGTAGGAGCCATCAAATACCTGGGGGTACAGATCCCGAGCGACTTGTCCCAGCTCTATAGCCTGAACATCCAAAAACTGATGTCTGAAACGGCAACTAAACTAGGCCACTGGCAGGGACTCCCTCTCTCTCTCATGGGGCGTATAGCGCTTTACAATATGATGATAGTTCCACGCTGGTTGTATATATTCCAGGTTTTACCATTGTACCTCTCCAGTAAAGATGAAAAACAGCTGAATGCAATGTTAAGAAAATACTTATGGCGAGGGAAAAGGCCACGACTACCATTGGAAGTGATGGAGATACCAAAGGAATATGGGGGAATGGGGCTGCTGAGTATGCGGCATATGACGATAGCGTGTGCAATGAGACATATTAATGACTGGTTCCGCGGCACTACAGATTTCTCAGCAACTCAAATAGAGAAAAGCCTACTAAAACCCCTTCATTTCAGCAGTGCCCTGCATGGCTTGGATAGGAGAACCGCCTCAGTTCTGAAGTCCACTAACATTTTACAAACTGCGCAAAAAACCTGGAAATGGATTTGCAGAATGCATCATTTCTCTTATAAAACTACTCCATTCCTGCCGCTGAGGGGAAACCCGGACTTCCCTCCTGGAGATTTATACGCTGTGTTCAAGCGTTGGGAAGGACAAGGAATAATTTACCTTCAACAAATACTTACAGAGGAAGGGAGATTGAAATCATTCGCAGATCTTCAAAGGTTAAAACTGTTAACGCCGAGAGACTATTTTCATTACTGGCAGCTGCAACATTATGTGTCTAGCCTGGAATGGGAGGATCTAACAGAAGATGTTCAGGTGGAAGTGGCGGAGGCGTTTTCACTCAATGCCCAGCAGAAGGTACCTTTGAAGTACCACCACAGACATATTAAAGATCATAAATTGGAACTAGATTACGCAAAATATGCTGGGGAATGGGAGAAAGACTTAAATGCAGCAGTAACGACTGACGTGTTCAAAAGGCACGTCCTGATCATCCATCGAACATCGCTGCTATCCGCGCATTGGGAGATGCAATATCGTTTTGCTCTCAGACTGCATGTTCCCCCGCGGCGGGCGTTTCATATGGGAGCTTCCCCAGATGGAGCATGCCCCAAATGTGGGAGAGAGGGAGCGACTTTAGGACATATGTTCTGGCGATGTGCACAGGTGGAGGAATTCTGGAAGAGCATTTTGGAACGGGTCTCCAAGCTGTGGGCCATAGTCTGGCGTCATTCTCCATTGCTATTATTCGGTGAGCCTGAACTGAGACCCCCGGTCCCAGGGGGATGCATTGCCTTTATAAAACGATCTATAATCATAGCAAAGGCAACTATTCTTACAGATTGGCTTTCTCCTGATGGACCTTCCGTGCAGAAGTGGAGAATGCAAATGGTAGCTTTGATGCGCTTGGAAAGACAGATGTGCCAAGGCAAGTCTGAACTGGTCTTTCAGGAATTTTTAAAGAAATGGAATCCATTTATACGGACATTACCCCATGCTTCTAGAAGTCATCTGTTGAACTTCTAATACAAATAACTTTCCGGTTGACTGTATGAGTGTGTCCTAGAATTTGAAGGAAGGGGGAGGGTAGGGAGGGATGGGTGGGAAATTAGGGTGAATAGGGGAAAGTGGTTAATCGGAATGTATAATGAAAAATTGTAAACCCAGTGGTATATACTTGTTTATTATTGTACGTTATGAAAGAACATATGCTGTTTCTGATTAATGTCATTAAAAAAACGATTTAAATAATTAAATCGGTGACGGAGGTGAGAACCTTCCTGGCAGAAAACGGCATAGAAGTTCCAGACCAGCGAACAATTATTTAAGGACACCAGATAAGAATTTCTAATTTTTTCTTGCAGCTGGGAATTTTGGATGCCTCTGGTGGGGTAGTTCTCCATTTGGACATATGTCACAAAGAGGGGTGGGGGTCCCCCGCATCATAAGAGTGTCTGCATTCTCCCTAGATCGGAGTCGGGGTGAATGGCTACGGGTTGGCTAAGGGTTAAGGGATGGGGTCGGGTGGGATGTTTGGGGGTAAGGGGAGATGGTGGTGTTGTGTGTACTTGGAACGTGTGTTTGTGTGAAGCGAGTGCTGAGCCCAGTAAAAATAATGCAATGCAAAAGAATGTGTAAACCAGGGACGTAGCCAGACTTCGGCGGGAGGGGGGTCCAGAGCCCGAGGTGAGGGGTCATGTTTTAGCCCCCCCCCCAGTGCCGCCGACCCCCCCAGTGCCAACCCTCTCGACCCCCCTCCCGCCGCCAACCCTCCCCCGCCGTCACCATCCTTTGCTGGCAGGGGACCCCCGGGGATTGGGGTCTCCCGCCAGCAAAGGACGGCGACGGTGGGTTGACGGCGGGAGGGTGTGGTCCAGGGCCAAATCTATGGGGGTCCAGGCCCCCATGGCCCCATGTAGCTATGCCCCTGGTGAAAACCAATTGAAGACAGGAGGGCAGGGAGCAATCATTCCATTTTGGCGTGGTTAACGGGCTGGGAGAAGGGGATCCCAGGTGGGGCTGGGCACCGGGGACGTTATTATCAGATTAGAGTAGTTTCTTTTCAATTGTATTCTCCCTGGTAGCCCAATGCCTATCAGAATAGCCTCTTGGAACGTAGGAGGTATTACCTCCCCAATTAAGTGCTCAAAACTCCTGACGGCTTTGAAGCGTCATAAAGTAGACATTGCCTGCCTGCAAGAGACCAGACTCTCCCCTGATGAACATGCAAAATTACAAGGTCACTGGGTGGGAGAGGTGTTTTCAGCTTCCTCTCAGAGCAGACGGGGAGGGGTAGCAATATTGTTTAGAAAAGGAGTGTCTTACAACTCCTCAGTGCTGCTTAAAGGGGTGGATGGGAACTACTTGTTACTTCATATCTGGCTCCAAGGCACAGAGTTCTTGCTATTAGTTCTGTATGGGCCAAGTCAACACAACCCCAACTTCTACCATTCCCTGCTGCAGCAATGCTTACAGTGCAGTTCACTGCAAATGATGGTCGTGGGAGACATTAATATGGTTTCCCACCCTACCTTAGACTGCTCCAGTTCCACCTCATTGCATTACAGAGGGCTGCGAGCAAACACTTTTGCCAATTTTATGCAGACACTTAATTTAATAGACGCTTGGCGTACGTTACACCCCGTGGAACGTGATTACACGCATAGATCCCGAGCCCATGGTACACTGGCAAGGCTTGATTTGGCTCAGGAAGCCTATTCCAGGCATAAAGTGCGGCGAGATAGAAGGAGCGGAGTCTGGAGTTAGCCATGGAGGAGAAGGGCGCAACTAGGAGAGATTTGCCTAGTGAACGGAGTTCTAGGGAAGGAGTGTAGGGAGAGATGAGGGGCTGCAGAGTGAATGCACTTATAGGTCAACAAGAGGAGCTTGAATTGTATACGGAAACGGATAGGGAGCCAGTGAAGTGATTTCAGGAGAGGGCTGATATGGGCATAATGACTTTGGCAAAATATTAGTCGTGCGGCAGAGTGTTGAACAGATTGAAGAGGAGATGAATCAAGAGGAGGTGCGGGGTGGCGTTACCCATCTTACTTGTACACAGACACAGTCTTCCAAAAATACATTCAAGAAAAGTGGACTGAATATTCTACCCATAATGCAATACATGTAGAGGAACCATCACTATATTGGTCAGCTTCAAAGGCAGTACTCCGGGGGGACATAATAGCATATGTCCAAGCATGCAAGAAGCGATTGGCAGTGGGTATCGTCCAATTAGAAACTCAGCTGAGGAAAGCCAGGACGGCCCATGCTGGGTGTCCTAGTAAGACCTCTTGTACTATTGATATATTTTCGGAATAAAAAAAGATTTGAATATAAAAGATGCTAAGAAATGAAGGGTCATGCATTTGGGGTAGAAGAATCCAAGGGAATAGTACATTATAGGGGGTGAAGTGCTTCTGTGTACAAAAGAAGAGCAGGACTTGGGGGTGATTGTGTCTGATGACCTTAAGGTAGCCAAACAGGTAGAAAAGGCAATGCTCAAAGCCAGAAGGATGCTCGGGTGCATAAGGAGAGGGAAGAAAAAGGTGATGGTGCCCTTGTATAAATTTCTGGTGCGGCCCCATTTAGCGTACTGCATGCAGTGCTGGGGACCACACCTATGGAAAGATATAAACCGGAAGGAGTTGATCCAGAGGGCGGATACAAAATTGGTCATAAAACATATAGGGACAGGCTCATGAACCTCAACACGTAGAGCTGGAAGAGAGGTGGGAGAAGAGATATGATAGAGACATTTAAATACCTCAGTGGCAATAATGTACAGGAGGTGAACCTTTTTCAAATGAAGGAAACCTCTGGAATGAGAGGGCATAAGATGAGGAAATAGGCTTAGGATGAATCTGAGGAAATACTCTTTCATGGAAAGGGTGGTGGATGCATGGAATGGCCTCCTGGTGGAGGTCGTGGAGATAAGTACTGTGTCAGAATTTAAGAAAGGGTGGGACAGACACATGGGATCCCTTTGGAATAGGAGGAGTTAGTGGTTACTGAGAATGGGCAGACTGGATGGGCCATTTGGCCATCATGTTTCTATGCATTTCTTGGGGGTGGGGGGAAATGGAGAGGGGGATGCCAAGCTTTTCATATATATTAAAAAAGAAAGGATTGATGTCGCTTTTGGCTTTGTTGACTGCGAACAGACTGATCACCTTGCTCCACTTTACCAAGCCAGCAGCCCCGGTCCTGGTTTTTTCCTACTGCAAGCATAATTTTTATTCAAAGATTTTCTATCCCACCTACTGAGCAATGTCTAGGCAGCTTACAGTCTAGCTTAGAGAGCAGATAAACCAGGACTGAAGCAGCCACTCCTGTCAAACTGTAGCCAACTAGTCACCCAGACCACTACGGCTGAGATTCCCAAACTTGCGCCCAGTCTATGCATATTGTCTCAAGCATATTCATTGTGGCTATCTTGAGAACCTGGGTGACTATGAGATCACTAGGACAGTTTTGGGAACCCAAGCACTCGAAACAGATATTTTATTGGCCAGAGGCTGTGGGAGGGAGCAAATAGGACTGGCTTAACCATTAGGCAAACTAGGTGGTAGCCTAGGATGGTATCTTCTGGGGGTGGCTAAAAGCAGCCTCAGTCAAAGCAAAACCAATAGATCCTGACAGCTACATAAACTCAAGGAACCATTAGCGCATACGTTTTTACAATATCATTTCAGGAGAGGTGGTATTGGGGTGATCCTAATTGTTGAATTTAGCATTTCAGGGGGGAGTAGCGAGGAGTCTAGGGACCTAAATTTAATTGAAGGTGTAGAAAGCTAAAGTTTTACCTAGGGATCCTAATAACCTTGCACTGATACTGGGAGCACAGGCAGCAGGAAGAGCTTTTATTGGTCAGATGCTGTGGGAGGGAGCACAGGCAGTAGGGAAATAGGGGGCATGCGATGAAGCTACAAAGTAGTGAATTTAATATGAATTGGAGCAAACTTTTCTTCACTCAACATGTAATTGAACTCTGGAATTCATTGCCAGAGAATGTGGTAAAGGCGATTAGCTTAGCGGAGTTTTAAAAAGGTTTGGACGGCTTCCTAAAGGAAAAGTCCATAGACCATTATTAAATTGGGGAAAAATCCACTATTTCTGGGATAAGCAGTATAAAATGTTTAGTACTTTTTTGGGATCTTGCCAGGTATTTTGTGACCTGGATTGGCCACTGTTGGAAACAGGATGCTGGGCTTGATGGACCTTTGGTCTGTCCCAGTGTGGCAATATTTATGTACTTATCTCTATTGGTCAGAGGCTATGAGTAGGAACATATGCCTCAGTTACAAATAAGTACCTGTATATTATATGTAAACTGCTTTGATTGTATCCACAGAAAGGCGGTATTTCAGATCCCATCCCCTTTCCTTTCTAATGGTCAGACACTTTAGAAAGGAGCACAGGCAGCTGCAGGAAGTTTTTTCTAATGTTTGAACCGTTTTACATTAATCTTAACACCTAGGCTCATAGTTAGGAAACTGGGAAGGTGATGTCAGAGCAGAACCGTCTTGAGCTCAGATTTGGAAAATGCAAGTAATGAATCTGAAATATTAGTGTGTGCAGGTTTAGGGTAGAAGGCTGGGGTGTCTCACAGGGCCATAATTAATTTGCATAGGTCCCACCTCTCTGCTTTTCCCAGAGACCCAGGGAGAATGACCCTGAATACTGAGGCAGTGTATGAAAAGGGAGCAAATGAAACACAGCAAAGCTGCGCAGACTGAAGTGCGTTCAAGATTTATTCTTTAGAAAGAAAGTCGCTTTTGTTTCCAGGAGCACTAAGACGCCACCTAAGAAATAATAGTTTTCCACTCAGTCCCAAGTTCACGTGACACACAGACAGCAAACAGGGATCCAACCATGTGAGCTGAATTTCAAAAGAAAGGGCTCCTTCTATCCTTCCGCCCTCTTCTCCCCTTTCTACATTGCTGGGTTTATTGTAAGACCCCTCCTTTCCTTTTCAGTTCTTCATCTCTGTAGCAAGTTCATGGTCGCCTACATACAGTACCTTGAGCAGAGCCGAGTCTCTATCAGGGAGCAGCACACTGGATGTTCCCATGATGCCATTAATTAATATCTTAAAAACCAGGAATTTCCTGATCGGTCAACAAATTTCTGGTTCTGTGCACCGAACTGCAGGGCAGGGGAAGGGGAACAAAAGCAGTTTCCCTAATGCAAAGGCAGTGGGACAACTTCAGGAAATAATGTTTTTTATGGGAAAGGTGGCAGATGAATGAAGTGAACTCCAGAAGGAAGAACAGAAATGGAATTCAAAAAGGTGTGAGATAAACGCAAAGCATACCTTCATGGCAAGAGGATGGAACAAAGCACTGGGATAACCTGTACGGAACAGTGGTTCAGCCCAAAACAGCATTTGGGTGGGGGTGAGGCAGGGAGTAAACGGTAAACTGAAAGGAACAGCAGTTGCAATACTAAATAAATGAAAGGCAGTTCTATAAATTGACACCTATGGGTAGGCGCCAAATATCCATCTATGTTACAGAATGCTAGCACGTAGACAGGTTAAGAGGCGCCACTAATTCGCTAACCACGATTCTATCAAATTTGCACTTATTCTCTTTAGTGCGCATGTGAAAGGGGGCGAAGCATGGGCGGGCAATGGGTGGCTCTACCGCATACATGTGTAACTTACAGAATACAGGATGCCACATAGCCATGAACCCTTACACAAGCTATTGATATGGCATAAGTGACTACGACCACGTTTGCATGTAAGTGGCACCTTATTCCCGTATTCTATAATGGCAATTAACCGCATAATTGCTCTTATAGAATAACACTTGATTTCATGATTTATGGCGCTCATTTCCTGATGCCCCGTTGGGTGCCCTAAATTGACTTGCCCCCCCCCCCTTGTTGGACAAACTGGGTGGGCCATTTCATATTTTGAATAAATGGAAAATTTCTGGCACTACCTTCACCCCTCCTAACTCGGCTCATAAATAATATAATATCTAGGCCTTTAGTAAGTTCCACAGCCCTGTGTTATCTATTTGATTTCTCTCAGTCTTCACGTAAGCAATCTGTGTTTGCTGCTGGCCAGCGAATGCATAAGAATTGCCATATTGGGTCAGACAGAAGGTCCATCAAGCCCGGTATCCTGTTCCAGCAGTGGCCAATCCAGGTCACAAGTACCTGGCAGGATCCTAAACGAGTAGTAAGATTCCCAGAGGGATAAAAAAATGGCTTTCCCCAGGTCAGCCTTTATAATGGTTTAGAGATTTTTCCTCCAGGAACTTGTCCAAAACTTTCTTAAACCCAGCATCACTAACAGCTTTTACCACATCATCTGGCAACAGGGTCCAGAGTCTAAATTGCTCTGAATATTGGCCTGTATATTATTGTGTTAACTCATTCAGGGAAGTGATATGGGGATGATGACAACTGTGCATTGGGAATCAGATCTCATCACGTCCTGTTTATGCCACTCCCATATGACTTGGGGAAAAGTCCTTCTGACTCAGCCCTCTGTGTAATTCAGCTGTCTTATAATTGCTAAATTAAACAAATGTCTAAGTTGCAGAGTGAACGATAAACTGGGATTTGTAGCTTGGGGTATTAACCACTGTGCCACATGTAGGTGGTTTTTGGTACTTCATCTTCTGATGTCTGACTCATGCTGTCTTTTTAACAGAAGGAGAATGACGAGACACATTCAACTACTGTTTGTTTTCTGGCAGACTGCACTCACTGTTACCTCAGCCTTCAGAGAAAATTCAGGTACTGCAAGAAGAATTTGCGTGCATTCATGTCACAGTTTGCATTCCTCATTCCGTGATGTACTCATTCCATAGTGCACTCATTTCCATGTGCATTGATCTCGTAGGGTACTCATCTCATAGCACATGCTGATCCCCAGATGAAGTCATCCCATGGTGCACCCATCTCAAAGACTGTAATTCTTTCTTAGGGCACATCATAATAGACAAGGTTCATAGTGAAGACGAAATGGATTGACTTTGGTAGAAATGTAAATATCATTATTGGTCAAGATGGAGCAGAGGGTAGCACCTTAACATATAATTGCTAATAACTATCTGTTGATGGAATTGACGTGCACATATGAAGGCAGCTTAGATGAGAGGGTACAGGAAGAGGGGGTCAAAACAGGTGCTTTAAGGGTCCTTCAAATTATAAATACCTTGAATGCAGTAATGTGAATCTGCCAATAAAATATGATACTTGGGGCATAGCTAGCATTAGACAAAGACCAAATCTTGCAGATATGTGTCTGTGCGAGGCTCCTCCGACAGTTCCAGCCCACGCCTAGCTTGATGTGCTGGCTAAAATACAGTTCTACCTAAGCTCAGTTACTGCACAGTGGAAGCAAAATAAAAGGATGCAGGAGGAATCTCAACAGATAATCAACTGAAAGTGACCACCCTGGGGCCCTCTGATTTCATGGTGCAGCAAAAAGTGCCATGTGCTTTCTCAGCCTGAGTGAACCACCAGCATGTTGGAATTTCAGTTGTTTTAGTGCACACCTGGTCGGTAATGCAGGGCTTCTCTGGTTTTCCTCTGAGTGACTACACTGAGATAGACATTAGGGTCTTATGAATAAAGTTGGGACTGAAGGACCTTCTTTCAGCATAGATAACATTGGAGACCTCTCAGTATAAACCCTAGGGGATTTTTGTCACCACCCTCTGTTTGTCATAAAAATAATTGCCATGTTGAGGGTAGACTGAAGGGATTTGAAATTAATAGTCTAATACTTTCTTTCTAATTGTGTATGATGGCCATGTAACCTTGAGGGAAATGTGAACTTAACATGGATGCAATGAGAACTACAGAGAATGTGACATGTTTTCCAGGGTTTAGGAGTTAATGATCTTTTTTTCTTCTCAAACAGATGATCTCAAGACTCTGAAAGTATCAATTCCCATCAATTCTCCCATCAAGGCCATCCTTTCGGGTGCCCTCACCATCAGCTGCCATATAACATATCTAGTCCCATTTCCAACCCCGACCGTGGGCCGCCGAGCTGTTCTAGCCACACCCAGAGTCAAATGGACTTTCATTTCCAATGGGAAGGAGGTGGAAATCCTTGTAGCAAGGGGCCAGATGGTCAAGATCAGTGACGAGTACAGATCTCGGGTGTCTTTGCCATATTACTCAGTGTTTCCTACAGATGCTACCTTACAGCTGACCGATCTGAGGTCAAATGACTCAGGGATATACCGCTGTGATGTACAATATGGCATTGAGGATGACCATGCCATGGTGGAGGTTAAAGTCAAAGGTAACCAAGTTCTGCATCTAATTTTGAGAGTTATGCTCCTAACTTGGCTAATTTGAAAATTTACTAGGACTGAGTGCCTAAATTTATAAGCAAAATTTCACTAATCTCCTGAATTTAAGAGCATAGAAAGTGGGTGGGAACAGGGGCAGATTTAGGGTAGGGAATGGGAGATGAGCACCAATTTTCAGTACTAGGCTCATAAATTAGGCTCCTTAATCTATGCAAACAAATGGCAGGTTGAAATTTATGAGCATAACTTTTAAGCTCCTAACTTTAGATGAATCTTCAGCTGGAAATGGGGCTCCAATTTTCAAGCCCAGATTATAAACTTAGGAGCTCAGCTTTTTTTTTTTTTTTTAAAATATTGGGCCTGTTGTTGACAAGAGTTTATTTTTTCCAGGGGTTATCTTCCTGTACCGGGATGGAGCAAGACGCTATGCCTTCACCTTCTCTAGGGCTCAGGAGGCTTGCACTGAAATCATGGCACGGATAGCAACAGCAAAGCAGCTACTCGCTGCCTACGAGGGTGGCTACGAACAGTGTGATGCAGGCTGGCTTGCAGATCAAACAGTCAGGTGAGTAGAACTGAGCTTTTGCACATGAAGCTTGTGAACCTAAAAGTGTCTTTTGTTGTCAGATGGTGTTATTATGAAACTGGTTACAGTCATCGTGTAAAGTGGTTCAGATTTTTTTTTTTTTTAAACAAATGGCTTAGGGCTTCTTTTACAAAGCCATGCAAGCGATTCCTGTACAACAAATGAGTGGAAGCCTATAGGAATTGAATGGGCTTTCTGTCATTTACCACACTGATAGCGTGGCTTTGTAAAAGAAGCCTTTTGTTCTTAAGCTATTGTTTCAGCACCCTGGACAGCACCCCCCCCCCCCCCCCCCCTTTTTTCTCTACCCTGGTATTACATGTTCTATGGTCCTCATTCAATATTCCTCATTCAATATTATCACAGCAGAATTCAGGCTGGTTCCAAAGTGGTTATAAATGTTTTTTATACTAATTAAATAAAATTGAGTCAATATTTCATGCCATTTATCTGGATAACTGTTGTCTCGGGGTCTGCATAAGGCTTATAGGAGATCTAGGCCAGTGGTTCTCTGGGACACCATTAAAAATGTTACAAAATTGTCACAGTCCTAATGTGATATTTAAGAACAAAGAGCAGGGGAATATTTTAAGAGCACTCGCTAAAATTTCTCCACCACTTACCCACAAGGTAAGAACGATTCAAAAATAAAAGGAATTAAGTGTATTTATTGGGTTGCAGTAAGGGCTCTCATGCTAACCCGGCAGTAACTAGGCAGCTCGCGACACTGCCCAATTACCACCGGGTATTTGTACTGACGGATATGATGGTGCGCTAGGGGTGCTGTTTAGTGAGCGGTAAGCCCGTGTTCGGCTTATCGCCGCTTAGTAAAAGGGGCCCTAAGTGCGATATTCAGCACTTAAATTATCGCATAAAAATAGGACTGACTTTTATGCGGTCCTATTTATGTGGTTAATCTGTCTAGTTAAGGGTTGAATATTGGCACTTAATCAGCCCTAAGTGCCGACTCTGACCCGGGAGTTTCCTCAAATAGCTGGTTTTCAGTTTGGTGCTAATGGGTTATTTTATCCTGCCAGGAGCAACTTTCTGGCCAGTTAAATTGCTTTGAATATTGAACCCATTGTTCCTAAAATCACTACAGAGGCTCCTCCGATATTTAGCATGCAGTGATCAGCAGTTTTCTTTTTAAACACCCGACACCATGGTTTGTTATACTCACAGTGCTAGTAAAGAAATGCTGGCCTGGTGCTGAAGATCTAGCTATACCTTAGCTGACACTACTTTACACTGCGACCTGGAAAAGTAACTGGATAGCAGTCCTAACTTAGGCCAGTTAAAAATTTGCAGACTGACTAACACCACTAACCAGGTGTGTCCTAACTCTGCCCAGGGTCGGTGCCAAGATGGTCTGTCTGGATTTTATGCTGAAACTCCAGTATGAACCTGGTGAGCAGTACTTATCTGGGTAGCAGCTGTTCCTACCTGGATAAATTCTGCTGACTTTTTGTATGGTAAAGCTGGTCCATCCCCGTCTACTCTCATTTGAAGGTTTGATGCACACGATGTACCAGAAGCTTGTTGCTGGGTCATCGCACATTAGATGTGGCTGCACATCTAGGCTTGACAAATCACACCAGCTCACCAGAGCTTAACACTTTCAGAATGCAAAAGAACCTATCGATACCATCACTATTCCAGGTACCCCATCCAGACCCCCCGGGAGGCTTGTTATGGTGACATGGACGGATTTCCAGGAGTGAGGAATTATGGTGTGGTGGACCCAGAAGAAAAGTATGATGTCTATTGTTACGTTGAAGACCTGAACGGTAATTTGAACTTCTTCCTGTCATAGGGGGTTTTGGTACAAAGAATCCAATCCAGACTTAGCTAGACTTACTAACATAAGCTACCATGCTATACCATGCTAGCACGTACTAATGTTTATAGAACGTTATTAGTAAATAGGTTCCACTACATAATGTGGGCTCTGAAGTAGAATAATGTGTGAACAACATTACCACACAGTAACATGGTAGTACGTTAGTAACTGCAACATATCAAGTATAATCAAATACAAACATATCACCACCGTGGAAAGCAGACTGCGGAGTACCTCAAGGATCACCATTATCACCAATACTCTTCAACATAATGATGATCCCACTGGCCAAGTCCTTATCCGATCAAGGCCTCAACCCGTTCATCTACGCAGACGATGTCACAATTTACATCCCCTTCGGACACGATCTGACAGAAATCATCGAGCCTCCAAATAGGTGGGAAAATGTGGGATACGAATGTAACAAATAAATAAATAATATACAAAAAAAGAAAACCAGCTCATAAGCTCTTGTGCAGAGAAGTAAGACAGCCTTAGTGAGCTCTGCATCTTCTTCTGTCATCATCTGTATTTCTCCATTCATACTATTAAATCCCACCTCGACAGTACAAGCCGATAATGTTAGTGTAAGGTTTGAGAGCAATTAGAGATCATTGGTGGAATGCATGAGACAAAAACATTATAGGAAAGGATAATGGATGATACTAGGAGGTAGAAGTGAATGGACTGCTATGAAGCATCTTTGTATGGTGTTGAGGGCATTTTAACACTCTCTTTTAGGATTTATTTGATAAGATTTATGCATAGTTAGCAGGACTGAGCTAATTTAGAGCCCTCAACTTACCTGAAAACATTTTGCAAATTGTGTAGAGTTAAGATCGGAAAGGTGTTTAAAACATACAACGTATTATTATTACTGGAAAAGACAAATCGAAATATAGGAGGGAGGGGCATCAAGAAGTAAAAACGACTAGAATTAGCTTCTTTTTTATTCGTATTAAAGCACTGCATCTTCGTTTGGGGTCATTGTTAAGACTGCTCATAAAAACTGAATCAAATCTAATAATACAGACATTTCTAGTCCGCTTTACCCAAGAAGGGCTCAAGGCGGATTACTAAAGAAATAAAAATGGAACAAAATACTATTGAATTACAAATAAATAAATAAATAACCAAAATTTAGAAAGCAGAGGAAATCAAATTTAAAACTTATAAAAAATCTTCAGACATATGAATCATTCAAATATAAAGAAAACAGATAAGTCTTAAGAACCTTTCTAAAAGGAATACTCCAGATTTCTTTGGGCAATCTGTTCCATAATTCTGGACCTTTGCTGCATATGGTTCTATTCCTACTTAGCGTTTACAACAAGTTGATCTAGAAGGCAAGGCCCTGTTTACTAAGCCGCGTTATAGGTGCGTAAGCATTTTTAACATGTGTTAACCATGTACGTGCCTATAATATCCTTATAGGCGTCTACACGGTTAGTGAGTGCAGTAATTGTAAGCACGTTAAAAATGTTAATGCGTCTTAGTAAACAAGGCCCTAAATCTTCTCTTGAGCTGATTGTAAGGACTGGGGGTGGAATAGAGCAATACCTCTTGAGAGAGCTAATCTGGCACTAAACCATATAAGATTTTAAAAACAAATGTAAGAAGCTTAAACTATATCCTCGTACAAACCAGCAACCAAAGCAAGGCAATCAAAAGTGGTGTGACATGATCAATCTGCCTCCCAATAACAACTTAGCTGCTGCATTTTTTACATGCTGTGAATGGTGAACTTCAAAATTAGGTAGATCCAACAAAACAATATTACAGTAGTCTAATTGACTAGTAATTGTAGTTTGTATAATCATTCTTAAGTGTGAAGGCTCTAAGAAAGGCTTAATTCTACATAAGATCCTAAGCTTAAAAAGATTTATGAATGGTCTTATTTATATGCGATTCCATACTTAAAGAAGAGCCCATTATTACTCCCAGGATTTTAATGCTGGTTTGCAGCAAGATCTCAGCGTCTTGTATTTTTATGGGCACATTTGGCATAACCATATTGCTACCTCCCACCCATTTGTTTTACTGAGACTGATCTTTAAATCATTTGATAGCATCCAATGAGAGATTTTATCAAACAGAGCAAACATTAGTTTATAGGTTTTTTGAAAATTAAATGTCACTGGAAAAACCAAAGTTATATCACCAGCATAAGAACAGTATGTTATTTTGAGAGAATTTAATAACTGATGTAATTCAATCAAGTAGACGTTAAATAGAATTGGGTACAGTGGAAGCCCTGAGGGATGCCCTGGTTCATTCTCCAAGAACTTGAGAGAGATCCATTCCAAACAACTTGTAAATTCTGATGTTGTAAAAAGCCCTTAAACCGTTTGTGGACTGTATCTGAAACCCCCAGATGAGACAACCTCATCAAAAGAGTCTCATGATTTACCAAGTCAAAGGCTGCCGACATGTCTAACTGTATAACCATTGTTGGTATGTCCTTATCTAGATTGTTCCTCAAGTCAGTCATACGTGTGCTGGAATGGTATTTTGCAAATAAATATTGGTATTGCAAACACTTTCCCCTTAATTCTATATATAGCGCTCAAACTTTTGCACACAATTTAATTGCTTAACGAGCCAATTAGGCCTGTTAATTGGGTGCTAATAATCATTGGCGCTGATTGGCAATAACTGGAATTTACGTACCCGTTTTAATAGTCTCTATTCTATAAAGATGTACATGTAAATTTGTCCGCGTGGATCCGTAAAGGGGGCATGGCCATGGGAGGGGCATGGTTGGGTCACGGGTGTTTCTAGGATTTACGTACGGTGTTATAGAATTCAGGGCATCTGCACCTACTTTAGTTGTGGGGTTTTACGCCAGGGTTGGTGTAAATTCTTGGGACACAGATCCTGGCGCTAAGTGCTATTCTACAGACGGTGCTCAACTTTACATAGAAACATGACGGCAGATAAAGGCCATATGAGCCATCCAATCCACCCATCCTCTGTAACCCCCAATTCTACCTGTTCCTAAGCGATCCCACATGCTTATCCCACGCCTTTTTAAATTCTGGAACAGTCCTCGTCTCCACCACCTCCACCGGGAGGCCATTCCACGCCTCCACCACCCTTTCTGTGAAATAATACTTCCTTAGGTTACTCCTAAGCCTATTCCCTCGTAACTTTGTCATATGCCCCCTCGTTCCAGAGCTCTCCTTCATTTGGACAAGGCTCTCTTCTTGTATGTAAATGCCCTCAAGATATTTAAACGTTTCTATCATATCTCTTCTCTCCCTCCTCTCTTCCAGCGTATACATGTTGAGCTCCATTTATAGAATAGCGCTTAGTGGGCATTTCTTTTTTTACAGAATTGAGGGCTTCCTTTACAAAGCCGCGCTACTGATTCCCAGTTCGGCAAATGAGAGGAAGCCCATTTAGTTCCTATGGGCTTCCTCTCATTTGCCATGCGGGAATCGCTAACGCAGCTTTGTAAAAGAAGCCCCAAGTCCTTTACATGCAGAGGTACGCACATGAAACTCCAGGCACCGATACAATTTCTTTGTGCACAAGATATAGCCCCTACTAGTGCAGACCTTTGTGTGCATGCATCTGGTGTGTTTTCGCATGTTATCACACATTTTTTTCACCGAGTCTAGTTGCTGCATTGGGGAGCAAAACCTTCCTTTTGCATTAGGAGATCGTGTGCTAAGCGTTAACCCATGGCTTTAACACCAGGTTTCTGTCTCTTGATTCAATGGAATATCAACCCCTGATCCTATATATTTCTTCTGCTTCTTGACTGTTTCTGTTTCTCCTGGTTGCTTGTGCTTCTGCAGAGTCTGGTTCTTCTTTCATTTGTCCCTCTCTAAAACATCCATTTTTGGTCAAGTTCCTTAATTCTCCCTATTTTTCTGTCTTCGTGGTTTCAGGAGAAGTTTTTCTGGGTTCTGTGCCAAGCAAGTTCACTCTGGCGGAGGCCAAGGAGTACTGCAAGAGGGAAGGGGCAGATCTAGCCACTCCAGGGCAACTCTATGCAGCCTGGAATGAGGGCCTGGATCATTGTAACCCAGGCTGGCTCTCTGATGGCAGCGTCCGTTATCCCATCGTTACGCCACGGGAAAGGTGTGGCGGCAGCACGCCAGGCGTAAAGACCATCTACCTGTTCCGAAACCAGACAGGATTCCCTGATTCCATGGCCAGATACGATGTGTACTGCTTCAGAGGTAAAGTCTCCAGAAAGTCAGTGGTCACAATCACAGTAGTCTTCTGTACCAAGGAAAGTCATGAATAATACTGACTCTTTAGTCTTCACAGATCTTGGTGGTATTTTTTGGAATGGGAGGCTTAATGTTGGTGTTTTGCCATATTAAAGGGGAAAGTTATCAAGTTGTGGTTAAAGGTGAGTAACCAACCTGTGTTATCTCAGTTCCGCAGGTTGCTGATTCCCATGATAAAAGACTAATGCTGCTTGTGAGCCAACTTACAAGCAGTGTTAGTCCATTGGCCTGGGAGCATTGGACCACCAAGCCACGACCCACTGCTTCTGGACAGTAAAATAAACCCAGCTTTTAGCATTTGCATGTTTTGCATCTCATTAATATGTAACATGGAGTGACTTATTTAATGCTGCATTAGGTTGCAACATCCAGCATCAGAGCCCTTTAACATATGTTGAGGGTCAATACCCTACCACAGCTTGATAATTCCTCCCCCTCCAAATATCTGAACCAGAGCAGGAATGTGTTAGACATGAAGAGCCAGAACTTTATTTGAGTCAGGACAAATTTTAAGGAGCTGTGGAGGTGTGCATCACAGCTGGAATCTGAGTTGGGTCACAGCCCAATTACCTCCCAGCTCATTGGGCAGCCAGATTAGCAAGATTCTTGTAGAAACCTACTAACCAAGGGAGGTCATAATCAATGTTCTGCCTTCTTTCCAGAAATAAACAACTCATCCACAGAGTCTCCAGAAGATTACCAAAACACACAGACTGATTCATCCACGGAGTCTCCGGAAGAGTACCAAACCACACAGACTGAAGGGATACAGCAAATTATTACCATAACGGAAAAGCTGGAGGAGCTGAAGTTAGCAATAGAAGTAGCAGAAAGAGAGTCAAGGGGATCTGTGGACTCTGTGACTATTCCCAGGGACACCAATAGTACTGAACTTGAGAACCTCCATGCTCAGGAAGAGACAACATCTGTGCCCAAAGATCCCCCAGCAACAGCACCAGGTAACCTTGTGAACCAGGGGCTCCACCAGCAAGCACCAGGCATAGAAGCTGTCAATGAACCCCAGTATCTGCCCAGCTCAGACGAATCTGGGATCTCTGTAACGAGTATCACCACAGAAGATGGAAACCTTGTTTATCGAGGAGACAAGAATAGTGTAATAACAGAAGTAGCTGTGGCAGTAGGAAAAGAAGCATCCAGTGATGGTAAGTGAAAACCTTTAGCCACATCTGACTTTCCTTTCAGCTCCCTTGGATCTGCAGAGGTGAAGACTCCTTAAAGCTTTGTCTTGTGAGGGGTTTTCCACAGATCGGTGTGAAAGATAAGTCAGCATTTGATGTACCGCAAATTGTCCATGCAGCAACTACATGGTTTACAATGTAAAAGTAATTAGGGATCAGATACATAAGGAGGGGAGACAATTATGTGGATGAGCCAAATGATTCAGTAAACAGGTGGGTCTTGAGTAAAGTCTTGAATTTGGGGTAGGAGAGTTCTAAATGGATGCAAGGTGGGAGGGAGTTCCAAAGGGAGGGTTCTAGAAAACTGAAACTGGTCTCACGAACGATTGAGAGGCGAAAAGAAGAGAGGGAAGGAATTGTAAGTAGATTTCCAGAAGCAGATTGAAGGGAGCGGGAAGGAATATAAGGAGTAACAAGAGAGGAGAGATAAGCTGAGGGAAGGTGAGATTTACAGACAAGGCAAAGAAGCTTGAACTTTATACGAGCAGAGACTGGAAGCCAATGCTCAGAGCAGAGGAGGGGAGCGACATGTTGAAACTTTGTGCATAATGGAGTAACTTAACATTGGTGGATTGAACAAGCTGAAGGTGTGTAATGGATGACAAAGGAAGACTGATGTGTAGAGAATTACAATAGTCTATAAGAGAGATGACCATGGAGAGAAGAAGAGTACAGACCAAAGAGGGGTTAAGAAGAGAACACAATGGACAGATATAATGGAAGGCAAAAAAAGGAAGAACGAAGGTCAGCGTCAATTTGCGGCTTAAAGGTTAAGTGTGAGTCAAACTTGACTCCAAAAATCTTGACAGAGATGGATAGGACTGCTGTCCAAGATGGGGCAGGGGGCAGTAGTGAGTGGGGCCATGAGAAAGTGATAGTTTCACACTCGGAGAGTAGATATACCAAAAGTAGGTCACTGAGTTCACAAACCCCTTATTTGCTGAAAACGAGTATGGACCATTAGGACTATATAAAAAATAAAAATATTCACACAGTAAGAAGGGAAATGGGACTTGATATATCGCCTTTCTGAGGTTTTTGCAACTACATTCAAAGCGGTTTACATATATTGAGGTACTTATTTTGTGCCAGGGGCAATGGAGGGTTAAATGACTTGACCAGAGTCACAAGGAGCTGCAGTGGGAATCAAACTCAGTTCCCCAGGATCAAAGTCCACTGCACTAACCACTAGGCTACTCCTCCACTAGCAACATTCCATGTAGAAGCCTGCCCTTGCCGATCAGCAATGCGGCCGCGCAGGCTTCTGTTTCTGTGAGTCTGACGTCCTGCACATACGTGCAGGACGTCAGACTCACAGAAACAGAAGCCTGCGCGGCCGCGTTGCTGATCTGCAAGGGCAAGCTTCTACATGGAATGTTGCTAGTGGAATAGCAACATTCCATGTAGAATCTAAATAGGCTAGGATTCTGGAATCTTGTTATTCTTTGGGGTTCTGCATGGAATCTTGTTAATGGGACTTGATATACTGCCTTTCTGAGGATTTTGCAACAACATTCAAAGCGGTTTACATATATTCAGGTACTTATTTTGTGCCAGGGGCAATGGAGGGTTAAATGACTTGACCAGAGTCACAAGGAGCTGCAGTGGGAGTCGAACTCAGTTCCCCAGGATCAAAGTCCACTGCACTAACCACTAGGCTACTCCTCCACAATAGTGAAGATTTCTAGCACAATTCCTAGAATACCTAGCACTAATTCAAAGTGATATAACTGGGCAGGAAAGGCCATGGGTCACCTAACTGACAGAGCAGGTATAAACATTTCTGCCCTCACAGACTCACTTAATCTTCAAACACAAAACACCAACATGTGTTATGCTTGAAGATTGGATGGTCCTGTGAATAAGAACTACATTGGTAATTTAAATCCTCTAAAACCAAAGCGTAAAGAAGCCGCCTCCATAGAGGCATACAGTTTTGACATTTTTAATGACGCATTTTCTCCCTGATTGAAATATGCCCCCCCTCCCATGGAAATGCTTCATTTTACTGCAGCTACAGGTCTGTACATTGTGACATAATGAACATTCGTTTAGCCAGATGAAAAACCACATTGACAGAAAACTGTATTTCTTATATAATCTGGTTGGTGAGATTTTATATCATTTTTAAATGTGATTATTTTTAGATTTTATGCTATTATTCTAATTTGCCAAAAATAAAATACTTGGATTGGCAACACACAAATAATTTAATATAAATAAATAAGCCTTGCTTTTTCCTGGGTAATATTTTCACTATGAATCTTATAACTTTGAAAAAGACACAAATTTGGGATTCTTTTGGGGGTAGGGAGAAGAGGGGGTTAATAACTTACCCCAGAAGCCTCTACTTATCACCCATTCAAGAATATTTTTTCCCGTGATGCCAAGTGACATCACAACATCTAGAAGAATTATGAGACCCAGTGTGGCTCTACTCATCTTACTGGAATAAAACTCTACAACTATTAAAATGGAGGAAATAAGAGAAAATTTCATTCCAAAATGTCAGCTTGAAAAGAGCCTTAAACATCTGTGGAGTACACCATGTTTGGTTTTGACTCTTCTTAGTAGTGAGGTGATGATGTAGTGGGGCCTGTACACTGCTGTACTAGCCATATCGGTCCTAGAGGAAACTGCGTTGTCCGAGGGCTCTAATACCTCTTTGTTAGCAATATAAGAATTATCCAGAGATCACGATGTATAGGAAATTTCAAGGTATGTAGGTTCCCCTCCCCCTTCTTCAGATATGAAGAATCTTAAAAAGGAGGGATCCAGATGGCATTGAAGGCCAATCTTTGGATCACAGCTAGGAAAAAAAAAACAACCATTGTTAGAAGGTTTATGGAAATGATCAGTACAGTTGGGTTATTTGGATTTTTGCTCACACCTTTTTCAGTAGAAGCTCAAGGTGAGTTCCATTCAGGTACACTGGATATTTCTCTATCCCAGGAGGGCTCAGAATCTAAGTTTGTACCTGAGGCAATGGAGGGTTAAGTGACTTGCCCAAGATCACAATCAGCAGCAGTGGGATTTGAACTGGCCACCTCTGGATTTCAAGACCGGTGCTCTAACCACTAGGCCACTCCTCCACTTTGGTAATGAATAGAACGTTAACAGAAATAGGAAAGGTGGGGCTCATACACCATCTGCTTATCATTCTTTTTGCCACATCTAACATTGATAACTATAGCTCCCGTTTATAATTACTACTTAATTGTCATGGTTATTCCAGCAGTGGAACTATCTGTACTTGATGTAGCTTAACTGACTATAGTTTCTCATTTAACTTCTGTTTCATTTTCTGCTTTTTCTTGTGGGATTTTTTGCAGAGAGTGAGACCAAGCTTGGTCCAGAACATATGCCAACCTCTTCGAGTAAAGCAAATGAGAGAACTTCTGGAGAAAGTACGACACTGGAAGATGACTATCGGAATAGGGAAGAAGGAGAACAAGTCACAGAGCATCTGGTTCATCTCACGGAATCACTTCCAGGTGGGACTTTGACAGCTGTGCCCTACACAGAGTTAAATTTGTGGGGAAGTTACATTACAGCTATCCCTACTGATTTATTGGAGCCAGCTGGATCTGGTTCCTTTGAGGCAACAAGCCAATTTGATCCAATGATACTAACTCCTACAGCTTCCCAAGAGCACGACACAGATCCTGAAGAAGAAACCACCACACATGGTACATTGCTTAGCACTTTAAACAGTCACATCTTCAGAGCAAGGACTGAGTCTGATTTGATTCCTGAAGTGAAGTACAGAATCGAGGAAATGCCTGTGGCTCATTTGACAACTCTTCAACCTGAGGAGCATGGTGGTGCTTCTGTTGACAGTGTGAGTGGAGAAAACGCTGGCACAGAAGGATGGCTGGCAAGTGGGATTGACCAGAGTGAGAATGAAGATACTAGAGCTAATTCACATCCTGAAAATGGCATAGGGTTATCTGGATCACAGTTTGAAGCTTCAGGCCAAGAGATTCAAGGAACATTCTTGGGAGGACCTGCAACAGAAAGCCCATATTCCCCTACATGGTTCATGGATGGATCTGTTTCTGGAGAAGCTTTTGGAGTGACTAGTGAACGTTCCCCTTATCTGACCAGGCATCCAGAGATCACTAAAGATCCAGACATATCTGAAGAATCTACTGCCACAACTTTGATTATAACTAGCACAGCTGCTGCCGAGTTTGAAGTTATCACAGATATTCAGGAAATCACAGACTCAGAAACCCAGGATGGCTCAACTTCTCACAGCCAAGAGGGAAGTGGAGAACCCTCAGAACTCCTGTTGTTTGAAGCCACAGGACTTTCTTTGAGAACAGCACCTACTGCTGCAGATCCCGAGGTCGCAGTGATTCCTCTCATTCTTGCTACACAAGAGGCCACTCACCACTTAGATTTAAGTGAAGCATCTGGGGCTGCACCTTTCTCTGTTCTCCCTTCCACTGGTGAGCTACTGAGAACAGACGAAATGCAGCCCACTGAACAAGTGATTGAAACTTCAGCGTCACATGACTTTCACACTAGTGAGACACCTTCTGGCATAATAAATCAAGGTAGCCTATTAGCTCATAAATTAGAAGTTGCCAAGACAGATGTTGAGCTAAGCACATCTGAAAGCCCCTCATCTCCAATTAAAGTAGCCTTAGTAGAGACATTCTCTACAGGAAGCAGTAAGAGCCCAGAGACAAGTGGCTATGGCTCTTCTCCATCTTTTTCCCGCATGTTGACACCAGGGAATGAGCTCACCTCACCTTCCTTCCACAGCCCAGAAGAAGAAGCCAGGCAGAGCTTCGATGGGCCTACTGAAATACCCTTGAGCTCAGCACATTCACGTCCTATTTTGCCAACAGAGAAGGCAAGCCTAGGAGCAGCACTAAACCTTACAGGTAATTTGTATCAATATACAACTCTTTCCATCTTCGTAGCCCTTTATGTAAATGTCTTGCTCTAAAGTCATCCATGTTCCTGTGCCTTCCCTCCTCTCTATCTCTCTTCCTCTTCACTAGACTAAGGATAATAGAAAAACTTCAGCAGCACAAATTTGTCAAACAAATTGGCCTGGTAATGCATGAACTTCTGATTTCCTACTTCTGTGAAGTGTTTTATGACTGTTTCCATGAGAAAATAAAATAATTAAAGTTCTTTCTAGAATGAAGCTGTCTTCCTAAATTCTGTACCTTCTCTGTGCTCTCTGGTCTGCAGGCTTTCTTGCTGTCTTCTCTGAGTCTTCCTTGTGTGTCTGTCTCATTCTTTTACTTATGTCTGTATTGAGAAAGGAAACCTCCTATTCAAAGCCAGCTGGAGGGGACAACAGGGTTTGCGAAGGCTGTCAGCTTGGCAACATGGCGGGCTGACCAAGGTGGGCATTGCAGAATCTACAGTGAAATCTGGGAATCTAGAAGGGAAAGCCAGGGGTAAGGGGTGTCTTTGGAAACTGGAAGGAAGAGGGAGAGAAGCCTTTTTCGGGAAGGCAGCTGTCTATCCTCTAATGCCTTTCTGAATCAATCCATGATAACAGCTTTTCCAAGAAAAACACTTACTGAGGAGTTTAACTGTATTATACTTGTAGCTTGATGTTACTGTTACTGTTTTAAGAAAATTGATGTCAGATATAATACAACTTCAGAGCATACAGCTTTTTGGGGTGCAGTAAAAGGGTGTGGGTTATTTCTTTGGTTGGCATTTTGGGTTGGATAGGGCTGGGATATGCTAGAAGATGATAATAAGGACCTTGCTGTGTTATCCTTGGTTCATGATGTACTTTGGACATGGTTTATAATTTATTAAAAACTTACTATACCACCCAAGCTGACTCACAGACCTGGGTGGTTTACAATCTAGATAAAAACATGAACGTCAAGAAAAGAATTACACTGTTTGGACAGAGAAAAACCTCCAATCACATCAGATCATTCAAACCTTTGCTAGGCAGCAGCAAGAATGAAAGCTGGGCAGGGAAAAGACAAGGCGTAAAGGGAATGGGGTTGGGATAGGGTAGAGGAGAAAAGAATGCAGTGAGACATCCTGTAAAGCAAAAAGACATTGCAATTGCTTCTGCTCTGAGCCCATAACACTGTTCAAACAGCTGAGAACTTGCAGTGAGGGGTAGAAATTAGACCACATTGCAATGATCTGAAAGAAAATTCATATGACCAATAATAGATTACACAGACAGCAAGCCACTAAAAATGCATCACTACACAGCAAAATATTCATGAAACCCTTGTCTGTTTGTTCAGCAAAGTCAGTCTTTTTAAAACCGAGATCAGGCTTAAAAAAAAAAAAAAAAACATATTCACTTCTTGTCTTTCACGCCAAATAAAATTAATCTATTTCTAATTTTAGCTACTGCAATACCAACCCAGCTGAGGTGCATCCACCACAGTTCATTCTCTTTCATGCATCAATGACAATCAACTGCATTCATTCTGGAATTCTAGCCTCACCTCTTTCACCTAGACGTGGACACTGGGGTAGTGAATGACCAGTAGCTCAGTGCAGCATGGACACAGAGGGGTCTACCACTAAGATGTGGTATTTTACCACTAATGTGCTATTTTAGTATGGGTTCCATTTTATGCAATGAGACCTAACTAATAACTGGGGTTAACTGTAAAATAGCACATCTTAACGGTAGCCCGTGTTTAACTTTCCCTCAATAAAGAAAAAGAAATGTCTCTAGAAATGGAAATCATTGCTAAATATAACAAAAGTGATGAGGTTGGCTCTTAGGCATTGGTGGAATGAGGCATTATGACATCACAATCTCAGCTCTGGTTACTGAAACTCTTCACACTAAGGGGGGAAGATATCAATGTGGGTTACCATTAAGATGGGTTATTTTACTACTAACTCATGCTATTTTAGCACAGGTCCCACTTTATGCAATGAGACCTTGATACTAATAACTGGGGCGAACAGTAAAATACCACATCTTAATGGTAGTCCACATTGATAACTACACCCCTTTATTAAAGAAAAAAGAAATGTCTCTAGAAACCAAAATCACTACTATAGGTAATAAAAGTGAGCCATGTGTAGGACAATCAAGCTATTGTGACATCACTGATGAGGTTGGCTCTTAGGCATTGGTGGAATGAAGCATTATGACATCACAATCTGGTTACCAGAGACTGAAACTCTTCACACCAAGGGGGGAAGTTATCAACATGGGCTACTGTTAAGATGGGTTATTTTACTACTAACTTGTGCTGTTTTAGCACAGATCCCATGTTATGCAATGAGACCTTGATACTAATAACTGGGGTTAACAGTAAAATAGCACATCTTAATGGTAGCCCACATCAGTGGCGTTCCTAGCCTGGATGGCACCCGGGGCGGATCGCCGATGCGCACCCCCCCTGTGAAATGACACCTCCCCGAGAAAGCTGTGAACATGTCACAAAAATATTCTGCTGGAAGACCATAAAGCATCCAGAACAAGTCTTTAGCAAGAGCTAAAAAAAAAAGAGAAAAAGATCACATGCCAAGCTACCAGGTTAGAAACATAGAAACATGAAGGCAGATAAAGGCCAAATGGCCCATCCAGTCTATCCATCCTCCGTAACCACTAACTCTTCCTTTTCCTAAGGGATCCCATGACACCTTTAACTGGATGATTCATACGATAGAGAGAGAGAGAAGACATGACCAAGATATTCAAATGCCTCTTAGACATAAGTAATGCACCAGAAGCAAACGATGCAGTTCTTGATATCATCACTTCAGAAGTGCGTTTGTTCTACGTTTACATGTTTCTGTGAAGTTTACTGATTTGAAAGGGTTTGACCACTGAGGAAGGCTCTCCAGCTGAAACATGGCCCGTGTCGGGTCTTTTCTTTGGGTCAGATTTACCATTGGCAAATAAACTTTCGCAAATCACTAAAAATCTATCTCTTCAAGAAAGCCTACCAAGAGAACTCATAACCTAACTCAACCACTCCTCCACTCCACCCTAACATCTTCTTTCCTCTATCTTTTTAGTAATTCTTCTTATTATCCCTTGAGCTCATTGTAAGTCCAGTTATATCATGTAACCTGTATGGTGACGCCATAACAGATCTCTGTAAGCCACATTGATCCTGCAAATAGGCGGGAAAATGTGGGATACAAGTGCAATAAATAATAAATAATACTTGTGGTTTGCCTTGGCTATTTGATACATTCCCACTTCCACCTTTGATGTTTTTTGTAAGTTTTTGTCATTTGGGGACAATGTCATCAATTTGACCCATTTATTGATCATTATTATTTTATTATTGACATCACATAAAGACCCCCCCCCCCCAAAAAAAAAAAAAAAAAATTTTTTTTTTGCATTTTTCTCTCATTTTTCAGGTTAAAACTGACATGGGAAATGGCAACGACAAATCCTTTATAGTGGTATATGGCCTTGGAGGTTGAGTCTTCCCGATGCCCTCTGGACCCAACCAAAAATATAAAAATGTTTATACAACCCCAGAATCCACCTTGACCCACAGGGGGTTCATGGACAGTCCCCTCACATTAATAACCATCTCTATGAGTAAAGGGAGAGTGAAGATTTTAACTAGCAGCGGCTAGGAAAGCAAATAGAATGTTAGGTATTATTAGGAAAGGAATGGAAAACAAAAGTGAGGACGTTAAATGCCTTTCCATCGGTCCATGGTGTGACCGCACCTCAAATATTGTGTTCAATTCTGGTCGCCGCATCTCAATAAAGATATAGTGGAATTAGAAAAGGCACAGAGAAGGCGACAAAAATGATAAAGGGGATGGGACGACTTTCCTATGAGGAAAGGCTGAAGCGTCTAGGGCTCTTCAGCTTGGAGAAGAGACGGTTGAGGGGAGATATGATACAGGTCTATAAAATAATGAGTGGAGTGGAATGGGTAGACGTGAAACGTCTGTTTACTCTTTCCAAAAATACTAGGACTAGGGGGCATGCGATGAAGCTACAAAGTACTAAATTTAATACGAATCGGAGAAAATGTTTCTTCACTCAATGTGTAATTAAACTCTGGAATTCATTGCCAGAGAATGTGGTAAAGGCGGTTAGCTTAGTGGGGTCTTGACGGCTTCCTAAAGGAAAAGTCCATAGACCATTATTAAATTGACTTGAGGAAAATCCACTGCTTATTCCTGGGATAAGCATCATAAAATGTATTGAGCTTTTCTGGGATCTTGCCAGGTATTTGTGACCTGGATTGGCCACTGTTGGAAACAGGATGCTGGGCCTGATGGACCTTTGGTCTGTCCCAGTATGGCAATACTTATGACTGTGCTTAGCCCCAGAGTTAATACCCTATTCAAGTGGTTCCCAAACCTGTCCGGGGGGGGGGGGGGGGGGGGGCGTTCCCTAGCTACTCAAGTTTTCAGGATACCCACAATGAATATTCATGAAAGAGATTCGCTTGCAGTGGAGGCAGTGAATGCAAATCTCTCTCATGAATTATCATTGTGGATATCCTGAAAATGTGACTGACTGACGAACCCCCAAGTCAGGTTTTGAAACCACTGCCCTATTCACTTATTTAGAGGTTGACAGATTTTCATTTCTCATTGTATCTGTGACAGATATTTATGGTAAAAGACATTTACGATGACCAAATGGTAGTCCATCCTGGTTTTACTCCTGTTGAATCTACGAACTTAACATTCCCATTTTGAGCCTGGAACTGCAAGTCCAAAGATGCCATGGCTACCCCTGAAGACCTGCAGCTACCTGGAATCTTCAATCTGAGACTCTTGTGTTCCTAAAAATACTTCTTGTTTTAAATCCATAAAATGAGGCTTCTCTAATGTTTCAGATGAATGCATCCCAAACCCTTGCCACAATGGAGGGACCTGCATGGAGATAGGCGACAGGGTCACCTGCCTCTGTATTCCAGGCCACGGAGGAGATCTTTGTGAAACAAGTAAGTCTGGGTTAGGATAACAGTCTCCACAATGCAATGGCATGCAAGTTCAGAAAGTGGGACTGGGCCATTGGTTACTGAATATGCAGGAGATAAATTTGCATATACCAGGTCTCTAATATATGCAAATGTATTTTGTACATATTTATTCTAGACATCCTGAACATCCTATATAACCAAAACTATGGGAAATGATTAATAAATAATACCTCTATAACAAATAACTTATAATAAGGTATTAAAAAATTAAATGTGTTAAGAATGTGTGGTGGTGGGAGGGGGGCTGGTTGGGAGGCGGGGCTAGTGCTGGGCAGACTTATACGGCCTGTGCCCTGAAAATGACAGATACAAATCAAGGTAAGGTATACACAAAAAGTAGCACATATGAGTTTATCTTGTTGGGCAGACTGGATGGACCGTGCAGGTCTTTTTCTGCCGTCATCTACTATGTTACATGAAAATAAGAAGTGCTCAGTTCACACATCAGTCATATATACAATGACAGGCTGAGCAGCGAGCCATCATCGCACAACTAGTGTTCTCAAAAGCACGGTCTGTGCATTGATGATATATTAAGGCTGAATCATATCAATTTAAGATGTAAACTGTGATATTATAACTCTTTCTGATGTCAAAATGGGCTGCGTTCGACACTGTAATGAAATGATCCTCAAATGTATATACATAGAAACAGAGCACAGCAAAACATTTTTCACAAAACCATCATAATAATGTCCCTATCCAAAGTTATCGCTGCATGGACCACTTTGTAATGCTTATATAACAAGGCTCTAGAGACTGAATATTGCAAAAACAGCCTGGCAATGTTCCCACCCAAATTCAGCGTTGCACAGAGCACTGTGCCATACTTATCTGAATAGCCGCGAGCCATTGATTAGGAATGCCAACTTGTGAAGCTGGGCGCCAATTTTCACCCCCATAACCAAGTCGTGAAAATTCTGAAAAGACTATGAAGCTTGAACAAATCCCGATGTTGAATTCCCTCAACTCAAGCTGAGTTTCGAAATCTTCATAAGGAGGAAATAACCAAGGCCAAGAGGCAGGGCAGAGCGAGCATCACACAGCCGTGCATCGTGCAGTGAGTCCCACAGCCGGCCCGAAACTGAATATTCAACAGGCTTAGAGGTCACTGGGACAGACACTTGCGATGCTGTTAAAACACTGAAGGAGTGGTTCTAAATCCTATCCAGGCACACCCAGCCAGTCAGGATTTCAGGATATCCACAGTGCATATGCATGGGATAGATATGAATGCACTACCTCCTTGGTATGCAAAGCTATCTCACATATATGCATTGTGGATATCCTGAAAGCCTGGGTGTGCCCGGAGGATTGAGTGTTGAACTACTGACCTATAGCCACAGTCAGGACTGGTTGTCAGGGTCTCTGCTGTGAACACTCATAGACATCTCTAGTCTTTGGTCAATCTTCGGAATTTTGGTATGTTGGAAACCAAATCTGGTTTCAACCCTGGAATATTCACAAAGGCTATTCATCAAAGCCCTATTTAGATGGACCTCTAGGACTTTATTGGAAAAGACTGCTCTTAAGAAGAGCACAAAGAGGGAACAAAATAGCCTTTTTATAGCAAGGTCCACCTAGTTCAGAGTGGTCTAGCATCATTGCAGCCAAATGGCAGGGCACAATCCATTTTCCCAGGGGAAATTTAAATGTCTGGCATATTTGGGCCACAGTGGTTTTAACTGTATTTCAAATGCTTGGTTGCTTCATTGACTCCTCTTTGTTTCCCATCGTCTTAGAGCTGCCACTTCCCCTGGAGAACCCAGACAGGCTGAGCTTGGCATGCTGAGAAGGACTTCCTTCATTTCTTAGGGAAGATAAAATTCTGATTTCACGTACGCTGTGCACCCAGTTTTGGAACTGACTCAGCCTATTTGGATTAACCTGGGCGAGAATCTATCTCTAGCCCTGATATTGAGCTGGTGCGATTACTGGTACTTAATCTCAACCGTGTACTCAGAGCTGCTGTCCTTACAGGCAGTGGTGCTTATACCACTCTGGCAGCAAAGCCGAGAGGATCACAGAGTGAAAAACAGCATGAAGGGCCTTCAAGACTGGAATGGACAGTAATACTTTTTATTCAGAGACCCGACACGGGCCGTGTTTCAGCATTACTAAGCCTGCGTCAGGGGCCACTCTGGCAACTGCAGCTTTGAAGTACCTGTTGATCTAAATCGGTCCAATCTGGACTGTGTGCCAATGGCATGATCTGATTTTTTTTGTTTTTTTTATGACCCCTGACACATTTGTAGTAATACGGAAACATGGTTCGTGTCAGGTCTTTGAATAAAAGTATTAATGTCCATTCCAGTCTTTGCCCTTTGTGCCATATACGACACTGGCACTATCCAGTCAGCTGGCCTAACCTAAATGTGTTATTCAGATAATGGCTGAAAATCTGGGGATTTCCTGGTTCCAAACCAGTCTTATACAGACAGAATCAGACCATGCCGTCTGTTTTCTTGTTGTCCTGCTACATCAGTATAAGTTCTGATTACCCACAGATAAATCACTGGCTTTGAACACCAGGCCGCCTGCTTCTGCTCTCCCTGCAGGCAAAGCCCAGCATTTTGCACTGCTCTCAAAACAAAACACAGTGAAGCACTTTCATGCGTGTAAAGACGGTACAACCAGGGCTAGATCAGCTTCTTCAGGGTGAGGCAGCAACCCAAACTGCACGCTAGCTAATTCTCAACTCCCTGCATCGCTATGGTTATAAAGAGGGGCATTTTCATAAGGGACGTCCAAGTTGCGATTTGGACGTCTTTGCAAAACGGCGAAATCCAGGGGCGGGGAAACCCATATTTTTGAAACAAGATAGACGTCCATCTTTCGTTTCAAAAATACCGTCAGAGACGTCCATATCCTTAAATTCGGACATCCCTAGACATGGATGTTTCTGACTTTTGTCCATGTCAAGAATGTCCAAATGAAAGCCATTTGGGCGTAGGAGGAGCCAGCATTTGTAGTGCACTGGTCCCCCTGACATGCCAGGACACCAACCGGGCACCCTAGGGGGCACTGCAGTGGACTTCATAAAATGCTCCCAGGAACATAGCTCCCTTACCTTGTGTGCTGAGCCCCCCAAAATCCACTACCCACAACTGTACACCACTACCATAGCCCTTAAGGGTAAAGGGGGACACCTAAATATGGTTACTGTGGGATTGTGGTGGGTTTTGGAGAGCTCGCTGTTTCCTCCACAAATGTAACAGGTAGGGGGGGTATGGGCCTGGGTCTGCCTGTCTGAAGTGCACTGCAATAACCACTAAAACTGCTCATGGACCTGAGTATGACATCTCAGGCTGGAATACAGGCTGGCACGACATATTTTTAAAGATGTTTTTTGGGAGGGGGTTAGTGACCACTGAGGGAGTAATGGGAGGTCATCCCTGATTCACTTTGGTGGTCATCTGGTCATTTTGGGCACCTTTTTGTGCCTTATTTGTAATAAAAACACATCCGGGTGAAAACGTCCAAGTGTTCGTCAGGGACATCCTTGTTTTTTCGATTATGGGTCAAAGACGTCCAAGTGTTAAGCACGCCCAAGTCCTGCCTTCGCCACGCCTCTGACACGTCCCCTTGAACTTTGGACGTCCTTGCGACGGACTGCAGTTGGAGATGTCCAAAATCGGGTTTCGATTATACCAATTTGGACGACCCTGGGAGAAGGATGTCCATCTTCTGATTTATGTTGAAAGATGGATGTCCTTCTCTTTCGGAAATGAGCCCAAAAGTCACTTACGGATGTCCCCTTTAAAGCAGCAAGGTGTCAACCTGCACTGCATAATACATGATAAACGATATGCTGAGCGCTAAAATAACACTATCCGACCTCGAGAACGCTCTGCTATTTATTTTTGCTCTCCTTCAGGTGTTAGGGACTGCCAGCATGGCTGGGACAAGTTCCAGGGCTTCTGCTACCAGCACTTTGTGACTCGCAAGACCTGGGAAGAAGCCGAACTGGACTGCAGGAACTATGGGGGGCACCTCGTGAGCATCATGAACCCCGAAGAGCAAAGTTTTATCAATAGTAAGTGTGTGGCGAGGGGAAGAATGACGGGAGCCCCTTTAAGATCCCCGAAACCAGAAGAAAATTCTCTTAGTATTTGTAGAAAGAGCATCTAGGCTTCATATTCAAAATGATTTATCTATATAGTGGGGGAAGATTATATGTATAAGTCCCCTCTCTGTTAGTTTTCAGTGACACTATCTGGAAGATGCTGCAGAAACCTTTCTTTGGTACTATCCAAATAGACCTGGGGTGTGGCCAGGATGTTCCACCTATGTGGATAGGGGCAATACCATTATCCATGTAGTCGAGTGATTTAATGTAGGCCAGAAACAATCGTATCCTAACTTAAACCGGTTTACTGTATGGCCTAGGTCTATAGTCACAAAATATATCAATAAGTATTGGAATTAGCCCATTTCAAGGAGAGAACAACTAGAGAAAATTGCGAGGGTAACATAAAAAAGCCAGAACCCTAGAAAAATAGAGATTACAGACTTCCATTACTTATAACCTTTTTTTTTAGTCAATCTCTCCCAAGATATAACCCACATCCTTTATACTAACTATTAGATTTATCAGAAAGAAAAATTTCCAGATGTGAAGGATCTAGAAAAACATAAGAATTACCACTGTAAATATAACTAAATATTTGCAAGAAAACTTGAGGGGTGATCCTGGAAATTTCAGGCCGGTAAGCCTGACTTCAGTGCCGAGCAAAATAATGGAAACTGTTATAAAGAATAAAATTACAGAACACTTAGATAAACATGGTTTAATGGGACAGAAGGAAGTCTCACCAATTTGCTTCATTTCTTTGATAAATATGTGGACAAAGGTGAGATGGTTGATGTAGTGTATCTAGATTTTCAGAAAGCTTTTGACAAAGATCCTCATGAGAGACTCCTGAGAAAATCAGTATCAGCAAAAAGGGGATGAACTGCAATTCAGAATTGCTGTTGTCGGCAGTTGCGTGTGTTGTGCTGAGGCCACGCCGCTTTCTTGCGAATCTGTTATCAGTTGGTACAGTTCATCCCCTTTTTGCTGATAGTGACTCTTTCAAGTACGTTTGTTATGTGTATTTTGTACTTGATTTACATGGGATTAAGAACAGTGTTGCCCATAATCTCTCAAACTGATTTGTCAACTCCTGAGGCAGGTATCTCTGTGCCGAAACGCGAGTAAAATGTGACACCACTAAGAAATGGGATAGGAATGACTTTCTGCCAGCGTGTGTGTTAAATTGCAAATGTCTTATAAAACTGGTAAGAATCTCTTTAGCTTGCCACAACCCACATGATTGCAGCCTGAGTGGAAAGCAGTTCTCATCTCAAAGAGTCTAGCAACATCCACATTTATAAATAATTCTAGAAACTTCACTAATGTTACTGGGCAGTTTTCTTCTTCTGTACCTCTCTCGTTCACTCTTTCCCTGTCTTCTAATTGCTGTGCTCTCTTCCCTAGGCAGATATAAGGATGATCAGTGGACAGGCCTGAACGACAAGACCATTGAGGGGGACTTTCAGTGGTCTGATGGAAACCCATTGGTGAGTCATTCTTACTTGCCGTCCCTGGGATCTGCAGGTTTTTAATTGGGGACGTATGAGGTTGGGAACAGGGTCAGCTTGCAGACAGTCCAGAAGACTGTCTGTATAAGGCTGTGATACTACCCATGGTTTCCAAGAGCATCACAGATGCGGAGAGAAAAGCCTGTGTCGTATGAAAGTTGTGGTGAAATGACATTCCCTGTTTCGCTTTTATCTCTGTTATGACCTATAATAAATGGATCCCATCCTTTTGAATATAGAAAGGACTGCCATATATAGCCTGCCAAGCCCATTCTAGCCACCTATTTCCCTTCTGACTAAAATAGCGCAGATGGTATTTGATCTCCGGCTTTGCCCTTATTTCTCTCGCTGCCGAGGAACTTCTGTTTCACACCATTCTGAAATTTGATACTATTTTTGTGCCTTCTCCACTTTTGTTAGGAAGCTTTTCTGTGCACCAGTAACATTTTCTATGAAGAAATGTTTTTATTACTCCTGAGTCTGCCAACTACTTCCCTCCCCCCCTCAATCTTCCAACTCTGATTTCAAACCACTGCTGAATCCATCATTAACAGATGAAGAAAAGGCTACTGACATTACAGTAGTGAAGTAATTGTGTTTCATTCACACTGAACAGCAAGGGAAAGTGAGACAGCGGGAAGGTGAAGAGGTGGAAAATCAGGGTTCTTCCTGTACAGTGTCTGAAGCCTCAGCAGTTCCAGAGCTGAAGGCACAAATTCCAGCCTTGGTCATATTACAATGAGGTCCTGATGCCTTCTCCCTTTAGGTTATATTACACTGTGCTTCCTGGTGCCACCACCAGAGGCAGGCTGAAGACTTGCCGTGAAACCAGACCTACGACTTTCTGCTCTGTCTGGATATAACTCTCTGATTCTCATTCTTGCTGTCTCTTGTAGCTCTATGAGAACTGGCACCATGGTCAGCCTGATAGCTACTTCCTGTCCGGAGAGGACTGCGTGGTAATCCTATCGCGTGATGAGGGACAATGGAATGATCTGCCCTGCAACTACTGCCTCTCCTATACCTGCAAGATGGGTCTCGGTAAGTTCCATATTAATGATCATATTCTCCACGTGTTTCTCTACTTCTGCATATCAAGGTCATTCGACATGTTTAAACGGAATTGGTCCTGGGTTTACTCCAGTACATCTATGGTCTTATCTTTCCAATGTCGCTAAAGAACAGCAGATCAATATTCAGCGGCAGGCTATCCAATTACCAATAACTAATGATCTTTAACTGGATATTCTAAATGATACAGAGCTCAAAGTGCAGCTTAAAGTTAACCGGGAGTCTGAAATTCAGACCGGGGGAGGGAGCTCGGCTAACTCCCATGGTCGGCGGTCAGGTTGGATATTCTAAGTCAATTTTAAAGCGCCTAAAGTTATACCAGCTATTTAAGTGGCCCGATGCAGCTGATTACAATAGCCGGCTATGAGTCCGGAAAATAACACCACTGGACAGCAGGAATAAAGCTGAAAAGATAGTTATTTATTTTTGTGGCTCTAGAGCCTGTTACCTCACAGGGCCAGGTTACAGAATGTGTAAACTCTGCAGTTCAGGAATACAGTTCTTATAGTTTGTTTTCATGTACCCTCAGTCCTGTTTCCTCAGAGAGCCCGAGGCATAGAATGAGGAAAACCGAGGCGAGTTAAGCAAGCAGCAGTATCCGGCCTCTGGCGGTAGGCTCAAACACAGTCCACAGTTATGGGGTTGCCACACCCCATACACAGCCGTACAGTTCTATGTATCAGGTCTGGCTCCAGCCAGACCTCCAGCTAACTTGCAAAAGTTCAATCAGTTCGCTACAAGGGCTTACCTCAGCCTGATCACAGCATTGGGATGTCTTCAGTCAAGGGATATGCTGGGGCTTCTCCTCTTTCTTCCCTGGGCCTCTCTCTGTTCTGCTCTGCCTCAAGACTTTTAGCTTCCAGTCGACTGTGAAGCCACTCCTTCCTATCAAAATCAGCCTCACTTTCCCATAATGCACTAATCCTCTGCTGTCAGACGGCTGAACTGAACTGCAATTCCTAGCCAGGGCATAACTTGGGACGTCTGTGCTGTCCCTCACTGCCTCACACATGTGTATGTCTATATATACACGGTGTTCTAACCAATTATGCATGTAATCAGAATATAATTGTGAGCTCCTTCTTTATAGAATTTCTCTGTATGCAGCCAAATATCACTGGATTGGATTGTATCTATTCACTTCATATACTGCTCAATACATAAGTTTTAGAGTGATTTACAAAAAAGAAAAACATCATTATAAAACTGTCAGAATTTAAGAGAATTTAGTTTTCTAAAAGTCAAGTTGTAAGAACTTTCCAAAACCCTAAAGAACTAGTCATTTTGCTAATATTAAAAAAAATAAAGAGGCAAAACTATTTAAAAGAACCCAAACAGGAAAAGATGAAAATCAAAAACATTGAACCCACGGGAACATAATTTACTTTAAAAAAAAAAATAATAAACACATATCTTCATACAAAAATATATTTTAAAAAATCCAAGCCCTTCAAAAACATGTATGTAGTAAGCTCACACCCCCGAGGCTAGCTAAATATCTTCCATCATTCAAAGAAACATACCAAATACCTTCTTTGAATATCAAGAAATTTTAATACTCAAATCAAAAATCAGCATAATATTTTGTCATTAATCTTTAAGGGTTCAAGATCAATGAAAAATTATGATGCTGATTTTTGATTCAAGTATTAACATTTTTTGGTACTTAAATATATTTGGTATGTTTCTTTGAATGATGGAAGATTTTTTAGCTAGGTCCAAAATAACCGAAAGCTCTCTTTCTGGCAGAAGTGAAGGAAATTGCAATAAACTTTGCTGTGAAGCGCAAAGAAGAAAAATCACTGCTGATCTCGCTGAGTCAGAATTTCAGAAAGATATCCAGGCGAACGTAAGATCTTGAAAACAAATCTAACAGGAATGGGCAGCCAGTACAAGTCCTTTAAAATCGGTGTTAAGTGATCAGTCCTCTTTCCATTGACTGCTTAGATATATGGAAGTTATATGGTTAAATGGCAGCACCTCATTGGCCAAAGTTATCTGTTCAAGTACTGTGGATTCTTTTTTTGTTTTAATATGAAAAATGCATTTATGTGGTCAGTGCTTCTGTTTACATAAATGCACTTAGGTATCAACTTTCTAATAATATTTACAAATGTTTATCTTGTTGGGCAGACTGGATGGACTGTTCATGTCTCTCTGCCGTCATTTACTATGTTACTATATAATTTTTCACATTTGGCAGTTAGCTAGTTAGAGTCGAGCTCTGTGAATGTCTCTGACTGATTTATGGTTGAGCAACTCAACGTATCCTCAACAGTTGTGTTTTTGTCATGAGACTGACTAGGTCCTTCTGTCTCCCTGATTCTAGTGTCTTGTGGCTCGCCGCCGGAGGTGGAGAATGCTTTGGTCTTTGGGAAACCCAAAAGTATCTATGATATCAAATCCATTGTGCGGTACCGGTGCCACAGCGGCTTTATCCAACACAACTCACCCATAATTAGGTGCCAAGAGGATGGGCAATGGGAGCAGCCACAAGTTACCTGCGTTCCAAGTAAGCAAAGAACCACCCAGTGCTGTTTCTACCCTACTGCATGCAGGGAAATGCGGTCCCTGCCTTTCAGAAATACATTTTCATGCAGCTCTGTCCCTAGTCTGGTGTTCAATCCCCCAGAGCTTCCAAGGAGATCAGCTTATTGTGCGGGAGATTTAGGGCACACCCCAACCTACCCATAGTCCCGCCCCTTGCAGCCTGTGGTACTAGCAGTCGTTTCTCCTTCCAGCGGCAGCAGGAGATGCCTTAATAAAACGTCATCTCCTGCTGCCAGGGGACCAGTCCTACAGTTTGAATTGCAAGACTAGTCCCGTGGCTGCAGAAGATGATGTTAAGGTTTCTCCTGCTGCCGCTGGAAGGGGAAGCTGCTCAGCAGGAGATCCCAGCTCTCCAGCCGCAGTGAGATGACCTGCAAAAGTGGGAGTCTCCCGCTGAAAGCAGTAGGTCTGATCCCCCTGCTATGGCAGCTGAATCCTGATCAGCAGTTTACCGAGTTCCCTTCACTCTTCAGCGCAGCTACTGTATGCCTTAGGTCCTTGGTCTTCACTCCCAGTCCTTGAGAGCCGCCAATGGGTCAGGTTTTCAGGATATCCCTAATGAATATGCAGGAGAGAGATTTGCATACAATAGAGGCAAGAGGCATGCATATCTCTCTCATGCATATTCATTGGAGATATCCTGAAAAACTGACCCATTAGTGGCCCTTGAGGATTAACGGAAGAGGTAATGAGTGGAGATGGTTGTACAAACATCTTCAACAAGATTTCTGCTGGAAAAATATGAAGATATCCTTACCTCAGATGCCTAATGTTCACAATGGCTAATAGAAAATATATTATGAAAAAAAACAGTGACCTTCAGCTGCATTTCCAAAATCACCAATGAGGGGAAATGGATTTGTAATGGGGGCCGAACAGAAGTTAATTATATAATTTTCTCCCTTCAGGACTTCACCATTCCCAAGAGTGACCTGCCTACCCAGTGCCCATAGAGGCTGACCTCCCCCCTCACTGTGGCACCAAGACCTTGGCTGTGAGCAGAGCACTGAGGATTCATTCAACATGATGTTAACATGTCTTCCCAAACGAACCCCACAGGCCTTTCAAGAACTGCTAAAATAAATGATTCTCTATGGAAGAAAACTTCACTTCCCCATAGCACTTAGTGAGTGAGGGAGAGCTAATATGGTAGGGAGGCCCCTCCTGTACAAAGCACCCTCCCTCTGCCATTATACGTGATAGGATTTGTTCAAGGTAGAGACTTAGTCAACTACGAGACTGTTTCAATGTCATTTCGCACATGGACATCAACTGGGGTTGGGCCAACCCTATCCAATGTATACAATTACAGCTCTCTTGTTTTATGTGGTTCAGAAAGGAGAGCCAAAACATTGCATTTCAGTGGTGATATGGAATGTTGCATCTTCTAGCTGGTACAGAATATAGGGCCACTCACCAGATGCACTTACCAAATGTCTCAGGTACCAGGGTACAGGGAATGGAGTCTTCTTCTGCCACTAATGATGCTGCAAAATGGACATTTTGGTTCTCTTTTTAGGTAGTTTTTATCATTGTTAATGGAGTTACCAAATGAATCCAGGCCCTGTGGTCCCGTCCTGGTTTACCCCAGTGCCTCCATGGGGACGTTGTCCCCATGCCAGTGCATACAGGGATTTGTGATTCCCTTAAGAAATCCTGAAGCACAAATCCATGCATGCAACAGGATGGGCTCTGTATGCCGTCGGTACCGTGGGATATGTTTCTGTGCTAAGGCAGGGGGCAATGTTGTTCGAACTGGTTGCGAAGCACATCTGTCCCCTAGAAAGAGGTTATGGTTACTTCAGTGGTAGGACAAAGACTTTCTTTCATGAACTAGGCTGAGCTGAATTCACTTTCTTCCAAATTCTTGATGCACAGTGCACCCCTCCTGAGAGAACTTGTGTTTTCCTCCTCAGCCTGGCATGTATTCCATTGCAGGCGATGGCGCATACCATGGTCACTCCTGGGGGAGCTCATACAAGGTTAGGGAATAAACAAAAGCCCGAGTTAAGATGAAAACAATGTTCCCCAACTGACAAGCTGTGGACTGTGAGAATAAAAATCCTTACTCTTGTTTTCAGCCTCTGTGTCTTTCAAGACTTTTATCTGACGTTTTCCTCAATGCCAAAAAGCTAAAACACTTAAAAGGCTAGGAGGGGGTGGTTGTACCTGAGAAAATATTACTCACTTTTATATATTCCTGTGATACTGTAAAAAAAAAAAAGAGGGGGGGGGGGGGAATCCAGCCATACAACAACCCAAAGGCAATGAGTATGGGTGATGTGATGTCAGCACAACATAAGATCATCCCACACATTCCTTAATCTGCACTTCCCCAACTGCAAAGGTCTAAAATACAAACTAATACATACGTCAAACTTTACCTACTTGAGCACACAGTCATGGAACGCAGTGCCGCGCAACTTAAAAACGATTTACGAACTAACCAACTTCCGCAAACTACTGAAGACCCGTCTCTTTAATAGGGCATACCACAAAGATCAACAAATGTGAACATACACAGTTATGGAACGCACTGCCGCGCAACTTAAAAACGATTTACGAACTAACCAACTTCCGCAAACTACTGAAGACCCATCTCTTTAATAAGGCATACCACACAGATCAACAAATGTGAACATACACCACTCCTCCACATATATTCAGAATTGTTTTATAATATCTGCTTGTTATATTACTATCATGCTTTTTCATTATCATGTTACCCAAGATTCTTCTGTTACACTAAATGTCTATTTTCTAATATATTTCCACTATTCATGATGTATTGTAAGCCACATTGAGCCTGCAAATAGGTGGGGAAATGTGGGATACAAATGCAACAAATAAATTAGGTTTGACTTAACGTGAGGGGCGACTTAACAGAAAAATGCAAGAAAGAGTTTGGGAAGTCTGGCAACCGGAATGAGATGGGCAATGGGTTTTACACATCTCCTCTGACGTGTCTTTAAATCTCAATGATACCACTTCGCTGTATGAATTAATACTGTATGTCAGAGAGCTCATGGAGATGGGCTGGGGAATGACAGAGAGGGAGCAAACAGACTCAACAGCATAACCCAATCAATCACAACACCACGACCTACTGGGTGGTGGTTTGTTTTTTTTAGGATGCCGAAAAAATGTGTGTTCTTTTTAGTGCTGGGTACACACACACCCAGCTATTCAATGCTAGCCAATAAGCGATAGCGCTGAATATCCGGGAATAGCGGCAACTGCTGTCGTTTTCTGAATAATGGCAGTATTCAGTGCTGCTCTACGGATAGCTAAGGACAACCATGAGCCAGATAGAACAGGGGAAGTCTGCAATGATTTTAATCATCAGCATTGTCCGGATAACGCCACTGAAGATCGTTAATTTGACCTGTTGAGTGGAACTTTAAATATTGGGTGGTGAAAATAAATGGCTAGTACTATTTGCAGGGCTTTTTTTGAGGGGGTACTTGGGGGTAATTGTCTGCTAAAATTAACCCATGGTCCCCAAGTTTTAATGAAAGAGCTCAGGCTGTACACACCAATTCTGCCTTGTCATAGATTCTGTGACTGGTTGCAGGGGGCCTGGCCATTGTGGGGTGGGTCCCTCAGTGATCACCCCACCCCTGAAGGTTGGCCTGGCATTTGAGTACCGGCACCATTTTTGCTAGAAGAAATGCACTGACTATTTGAGTCTATTATTGATATGACAACATGCAGATATACCACGCTTTGATAACACCCCCTGCCCCCACCATATTCCTAAAGAAACGTCCATGGATACAAAGAGCGAGAAGTTGATCCAGCGGTGCCCCTCCTCCCATTTTCCTGTCTATGGATCAAGCCAGTCGATATCACTTGAATGTGATTAATTTATTATCGGACACTAATTAATTACAGAATTACTTTGGTACATCTCTTCTGTATACCAGAAACAGAACAATTCTGTATCGCATGAATAATTATAAAATCAGTACAAGAAATATGATTTACATCTGATGACTGGGAAAGGAATTAATGACCACATATAGAAGGTGGAATTTATATTATTTCATTTAGATTCATGTTAAATGTATCTTTTTGGGGAGAAAGTGGCAAACTGCACGTTAACCATGCAGGGCACAATGTGGGTGTTTATTGTATATCATCTTCCCTGTCATAATATGAAAATTATACAATTATTAGAAATGGATTTATTTTAATTCTTATTCTCAAATGATTTGGAAGCATTAACCGGGAACTAGTTTAGTCATTGAGTTCTGTAGTAAAGCCTTTGATATGGTGTCAGATGGTCAGCTTGCCAAAATCCCCCCCCCCCCCCGGGGCGTGGCAGCATTCCTGCTCGTTGCAGAGAGCAGAGCCCCCTCATACTCCCTGCTCTCCACCCCTGTTCTTCTGTGTGTAGCAATAAACTCCATATATCCTCTGTGCCTTATCAGGGAAGCCAAAACTCCGCACCCCAGGGTCTGGGTGACCCCCGCACCGGTCTCGAGGGTTCACAATAGGAAAGCGGACGCTACTGTCTTCCAGCCAGCCCCCATCACAGTGGTCTAAGTACAGGAACTTCCAAGCAGCATACAGCTGTCCAACCTTGGCAATTGCTGCCCCCTGCTTTTGGCAGGCCAGAACTGCCTCTGCATAGCTCACGGGTGCAGGGATGAAGTAGACGTGCCCTGGGGAAAGAAGTGAAGAGACGGATACCAGTTACATCTCACTGTCTAGCACCTTCCACCCAAACCATGCACCACAATATGCCAACTCATTCAGCTCAGAGAGAGTGAAGGGGGCTCCAGTCAGAGCCAATGCGAGGGTATTGGGCACCCTAAGCCAGGGGTGTCCAACCTCGGTCCTCAAGGGCTACAACCCTGTTGGGTTTCAAGATTTCCACAAAGAATATTTATGAGACCTATTTGTATGCACTACCTCCATCTGATGCCAATAATCTCATGCATATTCATTGTGGAAATCCTGAAAACCCGACTGGGTGAAGGCAGAGGTTGGCCACCCCTGCCCTAAGTGAACCTTTCCCTCAATTAACTTCCAGGTCCCTAGCCTGAACCTCCCCCTCCCCAATCCATAAGGGCAATTTCCAAAAGTTATTTACCTGTGTTAATGGGCAAATCAGAGTATGTGTTGATGGTTCTTTGAGTCTGTATGGCTGTCAGGATTTATTGTTTTGCTGTGGCTGCTGTTGCTTGAATCTTAGTAACACAGTAGATAACAACAGATAAAGACCAATTGGTCCATCCAGTCACCCAGTTATAAAATGGGCAGTGGAAGTCTTACTAACAAAATCTTGTAGGTAGCCATGGCTGGCCATGGGAAGCTTATGGGTGACTCAGGTGAATCAGGCATGGCTTAGCATAACAGTATTTTAAAAAGATCACATCATGATAGCTAACAAAGCACAGATATTACTACTACTACTTAACATTTCTAAAGCGCTACTAGGGTTACGCAGCGCTGTACAATTTAACAAAGAAGGACAGTCCCTGCTCAAAGAGCTTACAATCTAAAGGACACGTGAACAGTCAGTCTGATAGTTGGGTCTGAGTTTACCTTTCCAAAGTATTTTTAAGTAAAGAACAAGATAACATAACAAGTGGCTAATTGAACCAGGGGCAGACTGACAGTGATCTGGGCCCTTGGGGCAATAAGGGTCACGGGCCCCTAACCACCAATCAAAAGTATTTAAATTAGATGGAAGCTAGGGGAGATTGATCCCTCTACGACCACTGCTCTATTGTTCCAATGGTCAATCCCCACTGGGTAACACAGTTTTCTGAGACTCCTTTTTCCACTCTGCTTTCAATCTGAAACAGCATCCACAGTCATGGGCCTTGCTGTGGTCTCCACCCCACTTATTGTGAAGAGCCTGGGAGCAGTTACATCAGGTCAGACTTATTAATGCACCCAGAAATAGCCCGTTTGTATGGTGTGCAACACCCAGAGCTTTCATGAAACCAATGGCCAGGCAAACCTTCTCTGTGACCACTGGGGGAGTAAGAGGAGGTAATCCCCGATTCCCTCTGGAGGTCATTTGGTCAGTTGGGGCACCTTTTTGAAGCTTGGTCCTGAAAAAAAAAGGGACCAAGTGAAGCTGGCGAAATGCTCGTCAAGGCCGGCTTTCTTTTTTCCATTATCGGGCGAAGCCGGCCATCTCGTACCACGCCCCCGTCCCGCCTTCGTTACCCTACCGACACGCCCCCTTGAAGTTTGGCTGGCTCTGCGACGGAAAGCAGTTAGCACCGGCCAAAATCGGCTTTCGATTATACCGATTTGGCTGGGTTCAGGAGACGGCCATCTCCCGATTTTTTATCGGAAGATAGCCAGCGATCTCCTTCGAAAATAAGCTGGATAGTAACATAGTAAATGATGGCAATGACCTGAACGGTCCATTCAGTCTGCCCAACACACACACTCATTATCAAGTCATGATTAAACCAGCAACGAATGTGATATAAAATACTTGATCATGGTCTTTCTTTGGTGTTTCTAGGACATAGCCCATAGAAGTCTGCCCAGCCTTGTCCTTAGGTTCCAACTACTGGAATTGCCGTCGAAGTCCACTCCAGCCTATCCAAATCTGTCTTGTCAATTGCGGACTGGGGACGGAGTGAGCACTTATGTGATTAAGTGCCAATATTCGGCACTTAACTGTCTTAAGTCTAGCGGTTAAATGGAACCAGTATTGGATATCTAGGAATAACGATGGCACCAGCTAAAAAAATGCTCGCCACTGGCTGAATATCTAACCCTAAGGTAATTCATTAGAATTAGGCCTAGTGCCAGAGTTCAAATCCCACTGCTGCTCCTTTGCCTCAGGTACCAACTGAAGTCTCATATTTAATGGATGCCCAGTTGATCTCACTGGAGTATATTTACTAGCTAAACACATAAATAGCGTGTTACATCATTAAAGGCATTTTAGTACATGAGACCCTTTGATCAGGGCTTCCTAAAGCTGTCCTGGGGAACCCCACAGCCAACTGGGCTTACAGGATAACCACAGTAAACACCAAGCAAGAAGCAGACCAAGGATATAGGAGTACTGGGCAAATGTATTAGTACAAATAGCCAACATGGTCACAGCATTGAGAAGGCGAATCTGCTCTGTTGGTGAGTTCGATTCCCACTTCAGGCACAGGCAGGTTCTTGTGACTCTGGGCAAGTCACTTAACCCTCCATTGCCCCATGTAAGCTGCATTGAGCCTGCCATGAGTGGGAAAGTGGGAAAGCGCAGGGTACAAATGTAACAAAAATAAAATAGATACTATTGGAGATTCTACATGGAATGTTGCTACTATTGGAGATTCTACATGGAATGTTGCTATTCCACTAGCAACATTCCATGTAGAAGCCTGCGCGGCCACATTGGTGATATGCAAGGGCCGACTTCTACATGGAATGTTGCTAGTAGAATAGTAGCAACAGTGGAGGAGTGGCCTGGTGGTTAGGGTGGTGGACTTTGGTCCTGAGGAACTGAGTTCGATTCCCACTTCAGGCACAGGCAGCTCCTTGTGACTCTGGGCAAGTCACTTAACCCTCCATTGCCCCATGTAAGCCGCATTGAGCCTGCCATGAGTGGGAAAGCGCGGGGTACAAATGTAACAAAAATAAAATAGATACTATTGGAGATTCTACATGGAATGTTGCTACTATTGGAGATTCTACTTGGAATGTTGCTACTATTGGAGATTCTACATGGAATGTTGCTACTATCAGAGATTCTACATGGAATGTTGCTATTCCACTAGCAACATTCCATGTAGAAGCCTGTGCGGCCACATTGATGATATGCAAGGGCCGACTTCTACATGGAATGTTGCTAGTAGAATAGTAGCAACAGTGGAGGAGTGGCCTGGTGGTTAGGGTGGTGGACTTTGGTCCTGGGGAACTGAGGAAGTGAGTTCGATTCCCGGCATAGGCAGCTCCTTGTGACTCTGGGCAAGTCACTTAACCCTCCATTGCCCCATGTAAGCCGCATTGAGCCTGCCATGAGTGGGAAAATGCAGGGTACAAATGTAACAAAAATATATATATATATTTGGAGACATTGTAACTATTAGGGGAAAGGTGGGTATTTTCCCCTATAGTTTTTAACCCCTGGGAAGCCCAGCCTTTGATTGTCTGCCCTCTGAGGACAGGGACTGTAGCTGACTGTAGCTTACTTTGAGTTACCAGTAATAAAAAGGTGCAAAATTAAATCCAAGGAAATCAATTAGCTGAGACACTGGAACCTTCCCTGAAGGTAAAGGAAAGCCGCCGTGGATGTTGCTGGTGCTAACTCACCTTTTAGCGTGGAGGTGAAGCAGAAAGCATCATATCTGTCCTTTTTTGTGTCCTTCGGCCCATAGGTCCGGATTCCCGGAGGAATATTCCCTCCACAGGGTTCCCGTGTTTTAATGATCGGATACTGAACTGTGCCATCCAGTAACCAACCTGCATTACACCAGTCCAGGCCCTCAGTCCAAGCTTTGAATTTGAAGACAGAAAAACAAGCAACAGCCTTAGTGTACACTGGGACCTTGTAGCCAGAAGAGCACAGGCCCTTATTTCACAAATTTAAGGCACACTGGAATGTATCTTTGAACGAACTTTCACCCTCATAAATGTTAACAGCTGACACTCCCTTTTTTCCCCCTTAAAACTGTTACACAAAAGCAGTTAACAAAACCCAACAACTATCTAATTAACAGCTTTGCCGCCACTGTTTCAGCAAAGAGGAAAAATCCCTAACGCCGCCCCTCTGTTGGAACTTGTGGTAGTGTGTTAAACTGCAGCTCTAGTGAATTTGTAGTATAGTTATTAATGCTGCCAAAGCTGCATCTGGATTGAATTTGTGCTCAGATTTGTACAGTCTTTAGCTGAGGTTTAGATCAAGCATGTAGTATTAGGGGTTTCGTAAGAGATAAGAAGTAGGAAGGCATGCATACAATACGTGGAAATCTGGCTGAACTGCTTCCTATCGACACAGTGCTATAACAGAACAGTGTATAATATCCAGATAAGGTATGGCCTGAAGCATTAGAGCAAATGTGATTTCGTACAGGAGCTTTTGAGACCACATTTGTCCTGTCATCTGCTGGAGTCTGAAGAGGAGACCTTGGTGGTCTAGAAAACCCATGCCCTCTATCTTTTCTAGATAATCCTTAGGCCAGTCCAACATAGCTGCCAAGTTCCCCTGTTCTAGGAGGGAGATTTTAGATCAGTCCTGGATTTCTGACAACTCTACCCTGGTGCATTATGGACCTACAACACTGATTTCCATGGGTAGAACGAAGGACTACAACTCCCACACTGCTTTGAGAAGTTCAAAACGAGGACTGGCCAAAACGTCTCTCTGCTGGAACAGGGTAACTTGGCAGCCCTGGCCCAATAAAACCTAGCCCTAGGTTGTACTGAGTCCACTTTTCTCCAGGACCAGCCTATAGCCCCTGGGCTCACCTTCATTTAGATGTTGAGTTCCTATAGCCCCAGACATGAGAACACAGGTCAGCCTTCTCAGCTGCTTACATTGCTTCCTCCATCACCTTCTGGGCCAGAATTTATGCTCATTCAATGCACCGCACGGCCTCTGATGGGGTCACACTTACCTTGGTAGAGCTGCAAAGAGGTGGCCAGCATGGCATCCTGTTCCTCACACTTCTGCCTTGCATCAAAGTAATTGAACAGGTAGCGTCCAAATCTTGCCTGGTATGGGAAAACAACACCTTGGATGATTGAGAAGGGAGATAAATAAAAGAATTGCAAAAGAAATCAGACACGTTTGATGGACAAGATCAAATACTTTCTGTTCTTTCTTTGCAGAATCTGTAGCCAAGAGCCAGGACGGTGGGTACAAAAGTTTCTTTCACTTTGAATTACTAAGGGTTCTACAAAGTGCAGAAACCTCAGTTTTGCCACAAAAGAGTATTAATGGTATTTGCCTATTCTTTATAAACATGTGGGTTTTTATTCAAAGGGAAATAACCGGATAACCGCCACTGTTATCCAGATATTTCCCTTAGATGGCACTGTCTGTGTATATTTACCGCCATTATCCGGATATTTCCCATAGCTGGCGCTGGCTGTGGATATTTACTGTCATTATCCTGATATTTCTCATAGCTGGCGCTGGCTGTGGATATTTACCGTCATTATCCGGATATTTCCCATAGCTGATGCTGGATGTGGATATTTACCGCCATTATCCAGATAGTGCGGCTGAATATCCTTACAGACCACCTTGATATTATCTGGTAGTGCTGGGGCGGTGGGTGAGAGGAACTGGTAATTGTCTGGAGCACAGCAGTATTCAAACCACTATCAAAATAAGTAGCCGGATAAAGTTAGGCCAGAAAATGTGCAGTCCAAATGTTATCCATATCGTTAGATGCATTGGGATGGTAACAGGAAATTGATGCTCCTACACAAAGTTCTGGGCACACTTTAGATGTTCCTAAAGTAAAACAGCAGAAGTTTTTGGCTGTGGATTCAATTAATGTAGTACCGTGGTTAGACCATAGTTTGATTTCTTTAGGAATTTGTTATTGTAAGGATTTGAGGTCTTTTAAAATGGAAAAGGTATCACATAATAACAGTCTTTTGAATTCACGGATTTGAAGGACGAAGTAAGAATCTGACTGGCTTGAATTTCAAGAGAGTGACTCTGTGGATGTTGTGGTTAAAAAATGAAATGTTGTTTCATCTGAATCATTGGAAACTGTTGCTCCTAAGAAGAAACATTTTGTTAAATGATCTAATAAAGTTCCATGGTTTTTCGAATGAACTTAAGATTGAAGAAACAGGAATTAAGCAAAATTGAAAGGGAATGGAGACAATATCCTTCGAGGGTGACACAGGTTGCTTATTTGGATAAGATGGCTGAATATAGGAATGCAAACATGAGTGTGAAATGTGATTTTTATGATAAACAGATTGAGAAAGCGTCATTGAGTATGAAAGAGCTTTTTTCCATAGTCTCTAATTTGGTTCAAGAAGAAGGGAAGAACTCCCCAGCTTTATCATTAATTTCTAGTAATAGGTGTGCTGAAGGGTTTGAGGGTAAAGTGAAATGGATTACAGGTCAATTTGATCAGTCTAAATTGCCAATTGAAACTAGTTGTCCTTTTCAAGGTAATGAGTGGGTTACTTTTAGTAAGGTTGCCTCGGACATGGTTGAGAGAGCTTTTGTTAGGTAACGAATAGTGTATGTAAAACAGATTTAACAGCCCCTGTTTTTAAGTATGTAATAAATAAATGTTTTTAGTCAGGTAGTGTACTAGATGATTTTTAAAAAAGCAGTTGTAAAACCGTTACTGAAAAGTAAAAAAAAGCAGAATTGAGCATTGTGGAGAATTATTGACCAGTCTCTTTGTTGCCTTTGACGTTGAAACCTTGTTCCTATCATTGTTTGATATGGGTTTCTGCCAGGTACTTGTGACTTGGATTGGCCACTGTTAAAAGCAGGATACTGGGCTAGATGGACCATGGTTATTCTTATGTTCTTATGGTTCGTAGTGGTCAACGATTCCTTCTGGTAATTTTGGATATGTCAGCTGTATTTCATACCATTAAGCATACCATTTTGCTCAACACACTGCAATCTGTTGGGATAAATGGTTTGGTTTTGAAATGGTTTTGTTCATTTCTCATGAATAGATGTTTTTGTGTTGCACAAGGGAACGATGTGTCTGATTGTAAGGAGGTAACTACTGGTGTACCGCAGGGATCATGCCTGTCTGCTATTCTTTTCAATGTTTTTCTCATACCTTTATGTCACTTGATGAATTGTTTTGGTATACAGCTCAGACTGTATGTAGATGACATACAGTTTTTGTTACCTATTGAGAATGGTGTTTCTGCAACTTTTGACAAATTGAGGTTGACTATGAAGTCAATTAATTGTTGGATGTCTGCAAACAGTCCGAAATTAAACAGCAATAAGATACAAATTTTACTGTTGTCAACTCATGATCTTCCTCAGATTCTGGACTGTTTTTTCAACTAAATGATGAAAACATTTTGACTGAGTGAAAATTGAGAGATTTAGGCATAATGTTGGATGAAGGTTTAACAATGAAAGTTCGCATGCAAAAGATAATTAAAGATGTCTATTATAGATTATGTTTAGTGAGGCATTTCAAGAATTTGCTGATTCAACAGAATTGTAGGACCATAGTACAAAGTCTAATAACTCCCTATTTTGATTATGGTAATGCTCTTTTACTGAGAATACAAAAAGTTCAAATTAAAGCTCTCCAGATTACTCAGAATCCAGTGGCCAAGATATTGACAGGTACGAGTTGTCGTGAGCATGTTTCTTCAGTTTTGAAAGGCTTACACTGGCTGCCTATTGAGTATAGGATAAAGTTAAAGCCTACCCAAAAGACTCGTCCTAATTCTCAAACATATTTCCACACCATTAGTATTACCCACACTCCAATCCCTTCCCCACATCTCCTATTATTGTCCTACTCTATGTAATTATGTCATCTTTGCGACACTTTGTTCCATACTTTGTATCATCTCTGTGATACTTTGTACCATACTTTGTAAGCCGCACTGAACCTACTCTATGTAATTATGTCATCTCTGTGATACATTGTTTCCATACCTGTATTATCTCTGTGATACTTTGTACCATACTTTGTAAGCTGCACTGAACCTGCTATCAAGCGGGAAAGAGCAGGGTATAAATGCCACAAATAAATAAAGAAATAAAAATCTTGTGTTTGATTTTTAAAATACCGACACATCAAGTTTCTAAGGTTTTGCCAGCCAGATTGCACATTTATCAGCCTAAACGCTCATTACGATCTGAGAGTCAACTGCTGCTTGATGTCTCATCTTACCATGTCATTACATCTGATGAATACAGGAATAGCAATTTTTTTACATTGCTGGACCTAAGAACTGGAATAGGTTGCCTCTGAGAATGAGAAAGATAAAAGATCTCAAAGAGTTTAAGAACGAACTCAAAACTTCATTTTCTATGCAAGCTTTTTTTTTTTAGCTGAGGTAATGAATGACTTTTCAGCTTGTATTTGTTTTTGCACTGCAGATTGTCTGGATTGTTATGAAGGAATTCTGTGTTTTTTGATTTCAGATTTTATGTATGTTCTTATGTATAATCTAAGAACTTTGGATTAGGCGGAATAAAAGTTTTTAAATAAATAAATTGTCTGGAGAGCGACGGTATTGAAATAAGTAGCTGGATAAATTTAGGCCAGAAAATGTGCAGTCCAACTATTATCCATACAGCTATCCTGACAGCGGTTTGAATATACTCGACAAAAATGTATAAAGGGACTAACGAGAATAATCTTAGAACATACGCAACTTTGAAGTAATCCTCTTCAAATAAGTGTACATTAACTATTTATCAAATTTTATCAATTTTTCTCAATTTGTTAATTATAGTTCTAAAATAACTAACAAATTGAGAAAAACTGATAAAATTTGATAAAATTAAAAAGTTGATGTATACTAGAGGATTACTTCAAAGTAGTGGTTTGAACATCGCCAATATTCGGATAGTGATAGTACTCAGCACTGCACTCAGACATTTAGCATCGCACACTGACTGGACAGTGGTGTTACGTATCAGTGAATAATTTAGGCAGCATTTACAACAAACGCTGACCGTGGACTTTAAATATTGATCCGACAGAGTCCTACTCTCCTTTCAGTCTTTAGAATGACTGTGAAGTTACATCTCTGAATTGCTGAGTTTACCCCGGGGGAACCCTGGAGGCTGTTAGCAGAACAGCTGACCTGGGCTGGAGATTCACTACTACTACTACTACTATTTAGCATTTCTATAGCGCTACAAGGCGTACGCAGCGCTGCACAAACATAGAAGAAAGACAGTCCCTGCTCAAAGAGCTTACAATCTAATAGACAAAAAATAAATAAAGTAAGCAAATCAAATCAATTAATGTGAACGGGAAGGAAGAGAGGAGGGTAGGTGGAGGCGAGTGGTTACAAGTGGTTACGAGTCAAAAGCAATGTTAAAGAGGTGGGCTTTCAGTCTAGATTTAAAGGTGGCCAAGGATGGGGCAAGACGTAGGGGCTCAGGAAGTTTATTCCAGGCGTAGGGTGCAGCTTCAACCAAAGTCCATTAGATTAGTTCCTTATGGCTGAGTGTGCTGGAGACACCAGCAGAATTCAGCCCGCTGGCAACTTAAGCATGATTAGAAGATCATCTGTTAATAGGCAATTGAATGAGAAAGTTACTGCTGTATGTAGTAATTGTTAACTGATGTGGTGTAAGAAATGCCCTAGTGCCTTATTTGGCATTTCTCAAGATGCTGTACATTGTTATGTATTTACTTGCTGTTAATTATTGTTATTTGTTCTCCAAAACTCAATAAATATATTTGAACGCAAGAACACAATGGGGTTTTACCATCTAACCGTAGACTTAAAAACAAATTTTCATCTTCAAGACCATTGACCAGTTGACACCTGTATTTCCCTTCATCCTCCAGTCTCACATCAGTGATAATCAACGATGCATCGTTCTGGTGGCCCCGGCGCAAGCGCACCCGCCCAGAAAGCTGGTTGTAGTTCTTTCGTTGCTGTCCATTAGTAATCAGAATGATGTTCTCCAGGGCGTCTGTTGGGTTGACCTTGGTCCACTTCACCTTGTAGACTCTAGATCGTATTCGGAGAACACAGGGAAGGGTGACATTGGCACCTCTTTGAGTGTGGATCACATCATAAATGGGCTCCAGTAAATGACGTGGTCCCGGGGTACTGGCTGACCAAAGAGATGCAAAAGATAGATTTTAGATTGAAGATGAAATGGGTACAGAAAAGACCTGGTTAACCTGACACATAAAATGTTGAGGAGGTTTTGGCACAATGGTCCCATAAGACTGCCTTCAATGGTCAATGTAGGGCCCAATATTTGGAAAATACTGAGCTCCTAAATTTGTGCCCTAGTTTCAGCCAAATTTAGAAGTATACATTTTCAGTTGAAAATTCATCTTAATTCAGGAGCTTAAAAGTTATACTAATAAATTTAGGCCTGCCATTCATTTGCCTAGATTTATGAGCTAAGCTAAGCTCCTAACTTTTTCTCCCTGCTCTTGAGTAGAGAGGTGTGGTAGCCGTGTTAGTCCACTTTTAAAGGTAATCAATAGAAATAAAACAAAATAAAACATGGCAAAGAAAATAAGATGATACCTTTTTTATTGGACATAACTTAATACATTTCTTGATTAGCTTTCGAAGGTTGCCCTTCTTTGTCAGATCGGAAATAAGCAAATGTTGGTAGATGACAGTATATATAAGTGAAACATCAAAGCATTTCAGTGACAGTCTAATAGGATGGGGGTGGATAGGTGAGAGACAGGAAGAGTTGGGTGGATGAGGGACAGGGAGATATGCATGGAGACAGGAGGGTGACAAAGCAGTAGAAGTTTATGGTTTATAATGGGCTAGAAAACCCAGATCTTTGTTGTCCTGTCTGGTGGGTGTCAAAATATTTAATCATTCTGACTTCAAAGGTCTTACGTTCCTGTATTGTTTTAAAGTTCCCTTTCAGGATTCTAACCATGAAATCACTCTAAATCTAATTTCCCCACTCTAAATCCATCCCTGTTTCCACTTCATTGCAACTGTGCTAAAATAACCCATCTTAACACTAGCCCATGTTGATAACTTCCCCCCTTAGTGTGAAATGTTGGAGCCTATGGTAATCAAAGCTGATATTGTGATGTCATAATGACTCATTCCACCAGTGCCTAAGAGACAACCTCATCAGTGATGTCACAATGGCTTGATTGTCCTGTAATTGACTCACTTCTGGTACTGTGATGTCATAATGCCTCATTCCACCAATGTCTAAGAGCCAACCTCATCAGTGATGTCCATGTCACAATGGCTTGATTGTCTTATACTTGGTTCACTTTTATTACATATAGCAGGTACTGCCATTTCTACAGACATTTCTTTTTTCTTTAATTAAGAGGGGAAGCCTGTGTTGATAACTATACTCTTAAATCTCTTAGGGGGTCTTTTACTAAAGATTAGCTCGCGTTACCTGCAGCAGGGCCCTGCTGCAGAGATGCCAAGTTTCAGGAGGGTGATTTTTTGGCCAGTTCTGATTTTGAACTTGTGCCTCAGAACAATGTGGGATTATAGTCCCTGATTCTACCCATTGAAATCCATGCTGCAAGTCCCATAATGCAGCATGATAGGCTTGTCAGAATCTCTCGCTTGGAACTAGGTAACTTGGAAACTCTGCTCAGACTGGTCTGTGCGTGAAGAAAAGGTCTGCAGTGCTGGGGGGGCTGGTTATAGGGGAAGAGCAGAGGTCAGCAAAAAGAGGGATGCAAGTGGCTGTTTTTTTCCCCCCTCAAAGTTGGCATCACTATGGTACTAGATTGCCCAGTTATTCCTGTCCACACTGCTGAGGTTATCTCCCAGTTGCCATACAGAATGTGACCAGCTGTAGATATCAATCCCTGTTTAGGACAGTGTCTGTCTCCCTCTGTGGTTCTTTACCATCATGAATAGATAAGCATACAGAAATAACCACCACACAGCTCATGTCTGTAAAAAAAACTTTCTAGGAGTAATGAATGGCACTTCATTCCAGATAGTCTTGCAATTGTCCTATTTTCTTTTCATTCCAGAAGAACGGATGACATCTGAGCCATATAACTTAGAACCTTACTACTGCCTCACCCAAGAGTCCGTCCACCACATCCAACCATTCAGTGATATATGCACTGGGATTTTTATCCAGTAATTTATAATTACTGGGCAAAGCCAGAACTAGTAGTCCCTGGAGCAATTTTAAAAAGCTGGGCTTCCCATCCCCACAAAAAGCATCAACTCCATAAATTTAAAAACCTAAACAAACAAAATTATTTAAATGGCCCTGTCAATGCACTGTGAGAAACCGTCAGGTGGTGGCACTGAAGAGCTGCTCTGTTTACAGTCCTGTCAGTTCAGCCTGGTCCCTGGGGTGCACAAGCACAAACTCATTAACACTCATTTTATATTTTCTATTACTTTTCCTCTTTTTGAACAGTTTTTTTTTTAATTTCTTTTCTATCTTGTTTAAGATTTCAATAAAAATATTTGAACTAACACTTATTTCATGTGATTAGCTCTTTACTGACAGCTAACATGAGAAAATGTAATACCTCTGCTACAGGAAAAATGCAATTTTGCTTTTTGGAACTGGCTTTGTGCAGGACCTCTGAGTATAGTTAATTGTCAGATTGTGGCAATCCTTCATTTTTCTAGAGCAATGTCATATCCTCAAAAGCCTGAGATGTCTAACAGAATTTTCCACTTTTCTGGATTACATTTTTTTTATAAGGTTTAGACGTTTTACATCAAAGAATCTTTGAAACAGAAATGGAAAATGAATGCTCTTACAGCTAAATACATACAAAAAAAAAAAAAAAGAAAAGGATTTGCATTTAACTACTCACCTTTCCAAGCTCCGTTCAGGTACTTTAAGATAGTTTCCTGCACTAGAGAGCTTTCAATCTAAATTCGTGCCCGAAGCAATGGAGGGGGAACCAGTGAACTGACATCCCTAAGGTCACAGAATTTCAGTGGTAGATCTGAACTCTGGCTTCTCTGGTTCTCAGCCCGCTGCTCAACCCAATAGGAATAGGCCATCTTGTGACATAACTGCCTCACACTGATGTCACAATTGCACACATAGCGCTAGCTATGATTGGCCAGAAGAAAAATTGTTTCTGCGCAGGAGACCTCCTAAGTCTGGAACTAATGAACCTTTATCCAGGCATGGGAGTAGGCAGAACCAGTGGCGTTCCTAGGGGGGATGACACCCGGGGCGGATCGCCGATGTGTCCCGCCCCCTGGGTGCAGCGCCCCCCCGGAACAGCGCGACGCCCCCCCTGCGAAATAACACCCGGTGAAAGAACCCCCACCCCGGGTACACGCCGCTGGGGGGGGGGGGGGGTGCCGCTAGCCTGCCGGCTCTTCGTTTTCATGCTCCCTCTGCCCCGGAACAGGAAGTAACCTGTTCCGGGGCAAAGGGAGCATGAAAACGAAGAGCCTACAGGTGCGGCACCCCCCCCAGCGGCATGCACCCGGGGCGGACTGCCCCCACCTTGGTACGCCACTGGGCAGAACTACAACTTCCTACATGCAATGGGGCAAAACCAGTACTGGATCGGCCATTTTTGTTGACCTGGAGTGAGGTGGGAACTAGAAGGGAGAAAATGAAACACAGACCTTCATTCTTAGCGATCACACGATAACTACTGAAACCAGCAGGGAGTGAGGAGAGACAGATGAATGCCACGAGCAGCAGCCCTTGCATTTTCAGTTGTGTGACTTGAGACTAGTCTAAAACATGGAAGGGGAAGAAGATGTTATTTTTTTTCACATCTTAGGTTTTTTTTTTTTTCAGTTCAAATATTTTATTGAGAAAATTGAATATTTTACAGATCAGAAAATGAAAACAAAAATATGAGCAAACTTTCATTTTAAATAGGGAAGAGCAAATGAAAAACAGGTACAAATGTAACTGCGATTCTCAGTGGAATAACCTACACTTCCCCAGCTGTAAAGGTTTAAAATACAAACTAACACACGCAGCCAGCTTTTCCTATCTGAGCACGCAGATATGGAATGCCCTGCCACGTAACCTAAAAACAATCTAGGAAATAACTAACTTTCGTAAATCTCTGAAGACCTCTCTCTTCAACAAGGCATACCAAATAGAATAATAGTTATTTATAACACATCAACACTCCACATAGGTTCTGACTATTTTCTTTTTACATCTGGTCTCTACGGATTACCAATTGTATCTTTCACCCTGGAATGGCGATTGCCATAACGGGACCTTGTAAGCCACATTGAGCCTGCAAATAGGTAGGAAAATGTGGGATACAAATGCAATATATATTAAGAAACCTATTTATCCTCATCCAGTATATATATATATACACACACACACACTGGATGAGGATAAATAGGTTTCTTAATTTTCCGGTGTAAGTTTGTTTGTTTTTTCTGAGACTTTTAACTCAAACTTGTGCATTTGACAAACTTGGCCACCAGAAAGTGTCATTTACATTTTTAGAATTTTTCCGGGATCCCAATATTGATTGGATGGCACTTGATGTAAAGTATATCCAGTATATCGGTTTGACGATTCATGGAGGGTTATAGATGATAAAGCAGATTTGTTTTATTATTAAGGAGTGATTCCTTGATAATTAAAATATTTTGCACTGTTGACCATATTTTGCTCCAACAACTAAATGCAATGAAATAATATAAGGGAGGAGGATACTTATGGTAGCAAATGTTGGAGGAACTTTGCTTTCTCAAGTCATTTCCATTGTACCAAGGCTTAGAATTTAACGTGCTGCCACTTCAGTAAGGAAGGAAATATCAACGGGGTTAGCGATACCCATGCGGGCATGACGGGCACAAGGAGACACCTCTCATGTGGACAAAATTTAAGAAAGAGGTAAAAGTCTTGCCTGTGCGTTTTCCACCCATTTTATTCTGTGGAAATTTCTACATTCCCTTCCAAATCCCAAGGGCAAAGGTTAAATAAATTCAGCACTGCACACAGCAAACTGGCTTCAGGCTTTGTTCTGTTTTGTTAAGAGTGGTGGAGGGAATGGCCCCGATTCTATATTTGGGCTCTAAAATTAACGCAGGTTAGGCAATTAAGCCTAAGTGATTCTAAATACTGCTCATAGATTTACACGTGGTGTAGTTAATGCGACTGAATCTATGCGAGTCCATTTACACCAACGAAAAGCTGGTGTAAATCCCTGCGTGTAGATTTACGCACACTGGGTCCATTCTAGGATTGTTTCATCTACACATTCGATTACAATTCTTATCCCCTTTTTTGAAGGCTCCTGGTACTTTTTTGTTTTGCTGTTTAGGAGAAATATCGACAACATATCCCATATTGTCGAATGTTGATAACAAGCGAAAACAAGCAGAAGAAACATGACATTTTGTGTTTGGTCGTTTGCCAATAACAGTGCACACTTTGCAAATAGTACACAGAAGCATGAATTAGTAGACGCATGCGTGAACTATCAGGAAAAAGTGTGCACTCTTAATGACAAACTCAAATAAAAGGGAAATTCCCATAAACCACTGCGGTAAAAAGTGGCCCACACAACCACAAGCCACTTTTTGCCGCGGATTTGGAAAAGGACTCCTAAGTATTTAATTACAGCTGTTCCTAACTCAAGTTTTACTGGTCTAACATTATATGATGTATTTTGCTTTCTGTTATTTATTTATTTAGATTTTGCTCACACCTTTTTCAGTAGTAGCTCAAGGTGAGTTACATTCAGGTACTCTGGATATTTCTCTGTCCCAGGAGGGCTCACAATCTAAATTTGTACCTGGGACAATAGAAGGAAAGTGATTTGCCCAAGATCACAAGGAGCAGTAGTGGGATTTAATTTAATCTGTTAATACTAGCCGTTGAGCCCGTTAAAATGGGCTGGTGGGTCGCCGCCCCCCCTCCTCCCCCTGAGTTCGCCGCCCCCGCCGCCCCTCCACCCGGCCCGTCTCTTTGCTATTCAACTTACATCTCCGCAGCAGGCAGACATCAGCTGAGCTCCCGTTGGCCTTCCTTCTCGGTCTGTGTCCCGCCCTCGTGTGACATAACGTCAGCGAAGGCGGGACACAGGCAGGGAAGGAAGGCCAATGGCAGCTCAGCTGATCTACCTGCTGCGGAGATGTAAGTTGAATAGCGAAGAGATGATCAGGTGGAGGGGTGGCGGCAGCGGCGGCTCCAGGGGGGGTACCAGTGGCGGCGACCTCGGGGGGGGGGAGATAGCGGTGGTGACCTCGGTGGTTCCCTCCCCTTCGCGCAGTTTCCCTCTCTGTCCCGCCCCCCCCCCCCCCGTCATCATGTATTGACGCGGGGGCGGGACAGACAGGGAAGTCTCTACTGCGCATTTGCAAGTGAGTACGGTCACTCGCCGTTTATATGTTTGATATTTTGAACATGTTCATGCTTTTCTAATTGTCATGTAAGACACATTGAACCTGAGTTCTACTCGAGCTAATGCGGAATATAAATGTCATAAATAAATAAACGGTATCGGAAACAACAAGAAAAGAAACATTTTGAGCTGGCCATCCCTAGTCAGAGGACAAACCACAGGGAAAGAGATTTCAAGGTTTAATTCATTTGCTTATAGTAAAGCCAGCAACAGCCTTACCTGGTGAAGGTGGTTTTTTTGCCATCCAAAAGAATTTCTGCTTCTAACATTGTCCACTACAGATATGCCATTAAGGTTATATGGCTCACTTCCAGGAAATTCCCAGGCCAAAGGTTCTCAAAAATAAATCAAAGAAATATCAGGAGGGGGTCTTTGCCCCTCTTCTTACCCCAGGAAGCAAGTGTTCTGTCTCCCGGATACCCAGGCCAAGGCAGCGGCTCTCCATGCTCTGGTGCAGGGTCAGTGTAACAGTTTGCATCGACCTGCCTTTCTCGTGCACGAGACCTCAGGAAACACAATTTCCCTTTGTGCGGCGGGACCTTTCTCTGCATTGTTCTGGTCAGTCACTGGCTGGACCACAACAAGGCTGTCTTTCTTCCCCACCCTGCACCCCCCCTCCCCAACTCCAGTCATTACAACCCTAGAAGCCAGTGAAAATGTCAAGCTATGGATGTGGGATCTTAGGGTTATCAACAAGGTTGTGGGGTGTTTCAAATCTGTTTTCACACATTCTCAAAGAAGAGCTTCATCATTATCACGTAACCCAACATCCTTATGTAACACTAAATGTATACTCTCTTATATATTTCCACCATTCATGATGTATTGTAAGCCACATTGAGCCTGCAAAGAGGTGGGAAAATGTGGGATACAAATGCAATAAATAAATAAATAAATATCACCCTTCAAAGCAATGACCTTGGCACAGGCGAACACCGACAACGTCAAACTCACTGCGGTATAGTGCTGAGAATTATTGATAAGCAGTAAATACCTCTGGGAAACAGTATCATTTTTAGATGTACTTGGTCCTTCTAGAGAGCAGGGCACCAACTGGAATCAGTTACCTGCTGATGGCATACAAGGGAAAGAGATCCTGCAGAGAAGGGTCATTAAGTATGCCATTATTTTATAAGAGGCTGACCCAGTCCTGGTTTTACACCCCTCTCCATATACACACATTGCACATAGAGAATTGCAGTTTTGATGGTCTTAATATTGGCATGGGGGCGGTGGGGGGGGGGGGAACAGAGGAGATCAGAACTACAAACCTATGCATGGGGGGGGGGGGGAATAAAACCAGGCCAAAAGACAAATAAAAATGGAGCAAACTCTAGACTATCCAAAAATCTTCAGTATGCAACAGGCAGGTTTCTCCACCTGCCCTGGATCAATCCCAGAGCTGCTGACCTAGTCCTGGGTTTCCTTCTAGTTCAGCTCAGATGGAATTTTCCAAGATACCCAGGAGAGAGATTTTAATCCTGTCCTGGATTTCTGATATCCTCATCCTAGTGCATTATGGGACCTGCTGTGCTGATTTCAATGAGTAGAATCAAGGACAACAAATCCCATACTGCTTTATTTATTTATTTATTTATTTGTTACACCTGTATCCCACATTTTCCCTCCTCTTTGCAGGCTCAATGTGGCTTACATAATACCGTACGCGTTTGCCAAGAACGGTAGAGAAACAAATACAAGGTGATATTGTGGTCGAATAAAGGGTCCATTTCTTTCAGGCGTAAGGGGATCAGAGAGAGGGAAGGTTAAGTAGTGTCCAATACGATCGCTGGATTTGCTGCGTTGCAGGGCGTTGGCATCTATGTTGGGTCAATAGTGTATGCCCTTTTGAATAGGTAAGTTTTTAGTTTTTTGGGATAATTTTGGCCAAAATGTCTCCAGCCCAGAACTGGGCCACTTGACATCTCTGGGGATGGAGGGAGGTAGGAGACTGCCTGCTGGAATTTCCAGACGATGTTATTGTTTTACCATCTGTCTGCCCCACATCTGGTTTTGCCCTATCACATCTATGAAGTCGTAGCTCCGATTTCCTCTTAAGAAAATTAGTATTTACATTTCCAGGCCTGCTCTGAAAGCAACACCAGGACTGGGTCATTTTGTCAGGTGGAGGGGTGGAGAAGAATGATGCCAGTTCATCATTATCACACAATTTCCATGCTCAGTGCTGGTAGCAAGGTGGGAACATTCGTTTTCTGCCAGCAGAGATCCAGGTGATAGGAAGTAGATAGACTGGCAAACCAACTTACTCCAGACTGAGCCCCCCTCGGATTGTAACATCCTGTTTTCCAAAAGGTTCATAATGACTTTGCATAAAAATACCTTTGTAGGTCACCTACTTGGCTCTTGTCTTCCGTCCCTGGGAGAGGCCAAGGCAGTGGCGTAGCTACAGGTGGGCCTGGGTGGGCCAGGGCCCATCTAGTTAGGGCTCAGGCCCACAAAACAGCAGCACATATTTAGTGCTAGCTAGTGGGGATCCCAAGCTTCGCCAGCTGAAGACCTCCCCCTGATGGTGCTGAAAACATTGTTTTCCACTTCAACAGTCTAAGCTTCCTAAGCTGCTGATACTGACCTCATCGCATTGGGGAGGGGGGGGGGAGAACACTTGGTGCCCACCCACTTCTTGACTAGGCCCACCCTAAATCTGCTGTCTGGCTACGCCCCTGGGCCAAGGGGAAAGAATACCACACACAATCAATTGTTAGTTAAATGGCAAATGCTTTTGGCAGCAATCGATGGTGATCACTTAACAACAGTGAATTGCACCTGACTGACTCAACCCCCTTTTATTTAGGAGTCTCTGACCCTTGTTACATAAATCAACAGGTCAGCTAGTACAAAGTTCAACAGAAAATCAATAACAGAGAGCTTGACCGGAGTAGACCTGACAGGAGCTTCTCCAACGAGAGACATTAACCTGATTTAAAATCAGTTACTGGATACACGATTTCATATTCTTTTATCCTTCGGTGTGGATTAACATCTTCTCAACTAAAATGGCTGAAAATAAAGTGGCAAAGTCTGACCTGCAATTCACTATTTCCTCCAGTCTTAAAAGGCCTAAACCAAAGCCTCCACCACCAGACAAAATGGCGGATAAGGAAAAGAACAAAGCTCAAGATCTCATTTTGCCCGAAATACAGACACTGAAAGATATTTTGAAGACTCAGGGCTCGATGCACAAAACTTACCGGGCTAGCAACGTGCTTTTTTGACCGGTTCCAACTGGTTTAGCAGCACGTTATTCAGTAAGAGATGTATAAAGGGCTGTTTTCTGTTCACAGCAGCAGCAGCAGACAACGGGAATGGTATGCTAATTTATTTTAACGAGCTGATCAGTATTCAAATGTGCATTCCGAGGGATGCATAACCGTTTAAGAGCGATGCACAGAAAGGTCCACCTACCTTTGGTGGAGGAAATTTTACAGGAGGTCTGGAGCAGCCGTAGCATAGTGTCACTGGCTTCTTCAGCGCCTTTAACACCATTGTGCAGAGCTGAGGGTTAATGGTAGATAGAGTAATAACCAATTCCGGTAATAATTAGTTCTGCTATATGCAAAATTGCATTCAGAACCACATGCTCAAAGAAATTTTGCAGATTCTATAATTGTACTGATTCCAAAAGAACATTGAGATTTAAATAAAACAGGTAATTACAGACCGATTTCTCTACTAAATCTTGATTATAAAATTCTTACCAAAACTATTGCAATTAGACTCAATAAGGTACTGAACTCCCTGATTCATCCAAATCAAGTTGGATTTATGAGCAACAGATACACTGGAGATAATCTATGCTTATTTCATGATATGGAATGGTTTGAGATAGACCAGGAATTCTCTAATTGGATTCAGATCTTATATTACTCCCCACATTCTATAATTTTGGAAAATGATACTCTCATTCATTGTTTACTCTTCAACCGAGGAACTAGGCAGGGTTGCCCACTTTCCCCTCTGTTGTTTAACCTTGCATTAGAACCCCTACCGTTCGCAATAAGACAAAACCAGCAAATTAGCGGAATCTGTACTAACACTGAAACTAAAATTTCGGTTTATGTTGATGATCTATTTGTCTTTTTATCAGAACCTTCTCTATCCATTAAATACCTCAAAACACTACTGAGGCCAAATTTTATGGTTTTTCAGGAAACAAAATAAATTGGGAGAAATCGGAGATTATGCCTCTCAATAAACTATATATCCTGATGTTCCATTGACATCAATCATTTCAAATGGTCTTTGTTACAGGTGAAATACTTAGGCACTTGGCTAAACATAAGGATCCAGAACAGACATAGTTGCTTAATACAAATACAGATCTTCTCAATTATTGATTCTGTTTCCACCAAATGGTCTCCTTGAAATTTATCTTGGTGGGGTAGACTGGGTACCATCAAAATGATGGCAACTCCCCAAATCAATTATATACTAATGATGCTTCCTGGCAAAGGCTCTTTGCATTTCTACAAAACCACTGTCTCCAAACTTTCCAAATGTTTATGGAATAAGAAATCTCCACGAATTGCACTTAAAACATTAAAAGCCCCCAGAGACCAGGGAGGTGTTGATTTTCCAAGTTTCCAATCTTACCATTCTGCATTTTTCTTGAGATAATGGAGCTTTTGAATGATGCAAGATTCTTTAAATTTGTACTCCCCAACATGGTTACAAATTGAAAAAGACCTTTTTAACCCAATACCCCATTCATATGCTTCTGACATGTAATCTCTCTTCACATTTGAAGAATTTCAAATTAATGAAGGCTACTCAAGATACCTTAATACTGGTAGATAATACTTTAATGTCTATCAGATGGAATCATAGTAACATAGTAGATGACGGCAGAAAAAGACCTGCATGGTCCATCCAGTCTGCCCAACAAGATAAACTCATATGTGCTACTTTTTGTGTATACCCTACTTTGATTTGTACCTGTCCTCTTCAGGGCACAGACCGTATAAGTCTGCCCAGCACTATCCCCGCCTCCCAACCACCAGTCCCGCCTCCCACCACCAGTCCCGCCTCCCAACCACCAGTCCCGCCTCCCAACCACCAGTCCCGCCTCCCACCACCAGTCCCGCCTCCCACCACCAGTTCTGGCACAGACTGTATAAGTCTGCCCAGCACCATCCCCACCTCCCAACCACCAGTCCCGCCTCCCACCACCGGCTCTGGCACAGACCGTATAAGTCTGCCCAGCACCATCCCCGCCTCCCGCCACCGGCTCTGCCACCCAATCTCGGCTAAGCTCCTTAGGATCCATCTTTAGATATCACTCTCTGGAACAAACTGAAATTGAAAATAGTTAATTCCTCTATTAACTGGCCCAGCTGGCAATTAAAATGTGGACTGCGGTAGTGTGAGTGCGTCTTTTGGGTGTGCGCTGGGCCATTGTTTTACCACAACTATGAAAAAGGGCCCTTTTTAAGGGACAGGAAAATGGACGTGTGCTAAAATTGAAGCCGGCATGCATCCGTTTTTGGCCTGAGACCTTACTGCCACCCATTGACCTAGTGGTAAGGTCTCACGTGCTACCCGTCCAGTAAGAATGCAGAACGCGCCAACTGCTGTTTACTGCCGGGTAAGCGGCCCACGGTAGAAAATAGGAATTTATTTTCTACTGCAGGACTTGACGTGCGCCAAATTCAGAATTACCACCTGGCTCATGTGGTAGTCGGGTCGTAGTACCGATTTGGCGTATGCTGTAAAAAGGCCCCTTTCAGGATGTATCTTGTATTTCTCAGTTACCACAACCTCAGTATTTTAACTGGTTGAGATTTATACAAATTGTTAGAAAAGCTCAATCTCTTAAACTGACCTTCAAGAGAAATCTTCTCTCCAAAAACTATGTATTAAGACACTAACTGAAGGGAAAAATTTTTCCAGATTCAAAAATTACTTTTCTCAGTCTTTACACAGAGCAATAAATCCTTGGGAAATCGAACTGCATGCATATTGACAGAAGTGAAACTGATTTACATTACCTTTGGTTGAGAGTTTCAAGACCTACTTGCTCGGCGAGTCTCACTCGATCCTTGTATTTTCTGGCTCATAAAGCACTCTTGACCCTAATGAGGAAATGGAGAGCGGGCCTTGTAACTTCAAATGTTTGTTGGCATTGTAATATCAATCAGGGATCATTTTAAATATTGAATATTAATGAATCACTTACATTGCCTTTAATAATTCTAAAATCTGCTTCTTTGTTCCTCACTCTCCCTAATTCTCATAACCCATTACTGGATATTCTAATTTCCAGTGCTATTCAAATAATACTGGCACCCTGGAAAAGATCTAAAACCATAAATGACACATTCCAGTGGCATAATGTTTGTCAAATACATAAATCTGAACTTACAATTTCAGAAAAAAACAACTTCCATTCAAAAACCAAACAACTTTGGCTCCCCGTAGATGACTACCTGAAAAACTGATTACTCTATACACTGAGTGACATAATCTTGTTTTTGACTATTTTACATATTGTGTACATATTTTGTACATATTTGGACTATTTTACATACATGTATAAGAAATGAACTTATACATCAACTCTACAAGAAAAATACAAACCCAAAGGGATGAAATCATGAGGAACTACTACTACTACTACTACTACTATTTAGCATTTCTATAGCGCTACAAGGCATACGCAGCGCTGTACAAACATAGAAGAAAGACAGTCCCTGCTCAAAGAGCTTACAATCTAATAGACAAAAAATAAATAAAGTAAGCAAATCAAATCAATTAATGCGAACGGGAAGGAAGAGAGGAGGGTAGGTGGAGGCGAGTGGTTACAAGTGGTTATGAGTCAAAAGCAATGTTAAAGAGGTGGGTTTTCAGTCTAGATTTAAAGGTGGCCAAGGATGGGGCAAGACGTAGGGGCTCAGGAAGTTTATTCCAGGCGTAGGGTGCAGCGAGACAGAAGGCGCGAAGTCTGGAGTTGGCAGTAGTGGAGAAGGGAACAGATAAGAAGGATTTATCCATGGAGCGGAGTGCACGGGAAGGGGTGTAGGGAAGGACGAGTGTGGAGAGATACTGGGGAGCAGCAGAGTGAATACATTTATAGGTTAGTAGAAGAAGTTTGAACAGGATGCGAAAACGGATAGGGAGCCAGTGAAGGGTCTTGAGGAGAGGGGTAGTATGAGTAAAGCGACCCTGGCGGAAGATGAGACGGGCAGCAGAGTTTTGAACTGACTGGAGAGGGGAGAGGTGACTAAGTGGGAGGCCAGCAAGAAGCAGATTGCAGTAGTCTAAACGAGAGGTGACAAGGGTGTGGATGAGGGTTTTGGTAGAGTGCTCGGAAAGAAAGGGGTGGATTTTACGGATGTTGTAAAGAAAGAAACGACAGGTCTTGGCGGTCTGCTGGATATGAGCAGAGAAGGAGAGAAAAGAGTCAAAGATGACCCCAAGGTTTTGAGCTGAGGAGACAGGGAGAATGAGAGAGCCATCAACAGAAATAGAAAACGGGGGGAGCGGGGAGGTGGGTTTGGGGGGGAAAATGAGAAGCTTGGTTTTGGTCATATTTAATTTCAGGTGGCGTTGAGACATCCAGGCAGCAATGTCAGACAAGCACGCTGAAACTTTGGTTTGGATGCAAGGTGAGATATCAGGGGTAGAAAGGTAGATTTGGGAGTCATCAGCATAGAGGTGGTAGGAAAAGCCATGGGATGAGATTAATGAACCAAGGGAAGAAGTGTAGATAGAAAAGAGGAGGGGACCAAGAACAGAACCCTGAGGTACGCCGACAGGCAGAGGGATAGAAGTAGAAGAGGATCCACCAGAGTGAACACTAAAGGTGCGGAGGGAGAGGTAGGAAGAGAACCAGGAAAGGACAGAGCCCTGGAATCCAAGTGAGGACAGGGTATCGAGAAGTATGCTGTGATCGACAGTGTCAAAAGCAGCGGAAAGATCAAGAAGAATGAGGATGGAATATTGACCTCTGGATTTAGCCAGTAATAGGTCATTGGAGACTTTAGTAAGCGCAGTTTCGGTTGAGTGGAGAGGGCGAAAACCAGATTGTAATGGGTCAAGAATAGCATGTGAGGAGAGAAAATCAAGGCAGCGGCGGTGAACAGCACGCTCAAGTAATTTGGAGAGAAAAGGAAGGAGGGAGATGGGTCGGTAATTAGAGGGACAAGTAGGGTCAAGTGAAGGCTTCTTAAGGAGAGGTGTGACCACAGCATGTTTAAAGGCAGCAGGGACAGTCGCAGTGGAAAGTGAGAGGTTGAGAATGTGACAGATAAAAGGAATAAGAGTAGGAGAGATGGCATTAAGAAGGTGGGTGGGAATGGGATCAGAGGAACAGGTGGTACATTTTGAGGAAGAAAGGAGAAGTGAACCAACAAAGAGGTCCTGCATAACATCCAAATATCACCCTCCTCTCACCTATCCACCTATCCACACCCATCCTGCTAGAATATCAATGAAATACTTTGATGTCCCCATGTATACCCCCACCCTCCCACTCTGTCAGACTGTCAAAGTAATGCTTTGATGTTTCTCTTATATATACTATCTGCTACCACATTTGCTTATTTCCGATCTGTCGAAGAAGGGCAACCTTCGAAAGCTAATCAAGAAATGTATTAAGTTATGTCCAATAAGAAAAGGTATCATCTTATTTTCTTTTCCATGTTTTATTTTGTTTGATTTCTATTGATAACATATTTGGTCTAATTTCTTCTTCCCCAGGTAATGTTATAGGTTTGCTAATCTGTTATGAGTTTCCTTGTTTATTGTATATCCTTTTACTTTATCAAATCTGATACAAAGTTTTAATCTTCAATAAAATATTTGAACTAAAAAAAAAAGTAAAATAACAGAAAGTGGATATGCAGCACATAATGGACATAACACAACTCTTCCGTTCTCTGCAACACAACCAAACTAAAGCATGCAATGGACATAACACAACTCTTCCATTCTCTGATTCCCTAATGTGGCTGTGCCACATGAACTTGATCTTACCACAACATCACCCTGTATTTGTTCACACCGGAGCCTGCAAAGGCCTCTCTGGTACTATGTAAGTCACATTGAGCCTACAAATGTAGTAAATAAATATGTGCAATGATCTAATAGTTCAGGGATAAGCAAAGCTAAAAATATAAGATCCATGTTTTTGCTCTTGTTCTGTTTGCACAAGATATGTTTACAACTTTCAGAAAATTTCCACCATCTGCACAGGATCTGCACTAGTACTTGCAAATTTACCCTTTTTTCTACTCATATCCCTGATACTCTTTCTCTGGACAGTGGAATCCTATTCTCATAGATGCTTTCAGGGTCAAGAACTTGAACAGAATTCTCACTTACTCGTGAGGTTACTCATCTGTCATGTCTGAGTTGCCTTTTTAGCTATTGACAGAGGTGATACGTTGGCTGGGACAGTGTCCGGTCCCTCCAATGCTGGGGGATCTGTTAGAGCCCTATGTCCCCACAGGAGAAAACAATCACCCAGAAGGAAAAAAAAACAATCGGACTTCTGTTCAGTAAGCACAACATGGTTTGAAAAAGTCACTTCCTGTAGTCTGCGCTCCATCCCTAGTGTCCAGTGTCTCTGAGAAAACATGGGCATCTTTTATTCAGAGGAGAAAAAAAACCCCAGCAGTCTGTCTGTGTGGCAGATGGAGCCAGGCCACAGTAAGATTTCTGGAATGAGCCACCAGATGCTCTGTCCTCAGCTGCCATTTATTTCCATGGTAAATTGGGCGTAGGTTTGGTGACAGAGTTAGTGGGTCTAGGGACTTAGACCTGGATGTACATTTGCAATGAGGAATTCTCCTAATGCATGGATATAAATACCAAGACAATGGCTTACATCTTATCCAAGGTTATCCAAAAACTGTAACAAAGAGTCCAGTAATGCTTTATGGCAATATATAATTCTTCTTTAAAAAAAAACGAGGAAAAGACCTCAAAACACCCAAACGCTTACTTTTGATTTTAGCTGGGGTCGTGGTATTCATCACTGGTCATAAAAACCTTCTAGTTTATTTTTTATTTACTTTGTCACCATTTCAAATATTTCATCAAACTTTATTTATCCTTTATTAAAATAACCATGTCTTTATTTTAGGAAAAAGAGGTCTGCCTTATTTGATCATATATTTACTATTGTCTTTGCACTAAGAACATTTAAAAATAATTTCTGAAGCAAAAAAGTCGAGCACTTATCTGTCACCCGATGGCGGCCAGATCCGTTTCACTTTGTCGGCTTCTTCAGGGGCTGTCCATCGACATTTATCATACAAAGGATAGTATCATTCTATTTATGTTTCCACTTTTAAAAATTTACATCGTATCCAAAACATGGCTATTAAACTATTATACAGCCGTAAAAAACTTGATCATGTTTCCAAAGAGCACTGGCTTTCAATAGCGTATAGAATTCCACATGGATTCCAGTGGAGGAGTGGCCTAGTGGTTAGAGCACTGGTCTTGCAATCCAGAGGTGGCCAGTTCAAATCCCACTGCTGCTCCTTGGACAAGTCACTTAACCCTCCGTTGCCTCAGGTACAAACTTAGATTGTGAACCCTCCTGGGACAGAGAAATATCCAGAGTACCTGACTGTAACTCACCTTGAGCTACTACTGAAAAAGGTGTGAGCAAAATCTAAATATATAAAATTAATATCCTAACTCATTGGCTTCAATCCTCTGGCATCCCTTGCTTTATGGCTAATCCTCTTGTTCCCTATTTTCCAGTGAGAGTGCTTCGATCAATAATTTACCCTTTTATCTAAGTCTTGAAGAGAAATGAACTAAAAGCCTATCATTTTCCTCAGGCATTTCCAGATGCCTCTAATGACTGACCTCACAATTCATTCCTATAGTCAGGGGCAGCGGAATATCTTTGTGGCTGGAGGGACCAGGCAATCCAATCTCCAGCCCCACCCCAAGATCTATAGTTGCTAATGGCCATGGACCCTGTGGCTCCCCCTATTCTTATTTATTTGTTACATTTGTATCCCACATTTCCCCACTTATTTGTAGGCTCAATGTGGCTTATATAGTACCGGAGAGGCGTTTGTAGACTCCGGTGTGAACAAATACAAAGTGATGCTGTGGTAAGATAAAGTTGATGTGGCACAGCCACACTAGGGAATCGTACAACGGAAGAGTTGTGTTATGTCCATTACGTACTTTAGTTTTGTTGTGTTGCAGAGTTCAGGCATTTACGTTGGATCGGTAGGGTATGCCTTTTTAAACAGGTTAGTTTTTAGTGATTTCCGGAAGTTTAGGTGATCGCTCGTCATTTTCAAGGCTTTTGGTAATGCTGCCTCTGCCTACAGTTTATTCTATTTTCATCTCATCTTATGTTTTGGGCTTTCAAGGAAATTAGCCTCTGTTCCTTTCATAATCCCTCCTATTGTTTTTCCCTCCCCAATTGTTTCCCCGACTCTCTGTGTAACTTTGGGCAAGAGAAGTGAGAATAAAACCGAACTGAGCCGCAGCAGAACAGAAACACTTTCACTCATGACTGAGGTCTCATCTCAGCTGTCACCCCTTAAGACCCACATTAATTGAATTTCTAGTGCCAGAAAGGGAGATGCTGACCCTGCAATTCAGAAACACCATCAAAACCTGTCTGGAGTTTTCCAAGATGCAATGACCACTTCTGGAACAGAGAAGAGTGAGCAGAGAATACAGATCCCCATTTATCTTAACACCCCTAAGAACTGTTGTCAGTCGCTTATTCTTCTATAATGCTCCCAGCCCGGATCATCTTCCCAAAACGTATCTCTTTAGGCATGTTTTTAAAAAAACCCATCTGCGTGCTCCTGATAAAGTACTGCAAACAGACCACTAGGTGGTGCCATGGTCCTGAAAATGTTCATGCTCGGCCTTAAATTGTACCCCAATATCCAAATACAGTAACAGAAAATGAGGGCAGATAAACACAGTCCTCTCCCCTCCCCAATATTCAAAAGTATTTAACCAGCCAGTAATAGCTCCTGCCTGGTTAAATAGCACTTAAGCAACTAACCTTGGATATTCTACGGGAGATAACCGGTTATCTCCCGTAGGGTTTCTCCCATGGAATATACATAGTAACATAGTAGATGACGGCAGAAAAAGACAAGCACGGTCCATCCAGTCTGCCCAAGAAATGTGCCACTTTTTTGTGTATACCTTACCTTGATTTGTACCTGTCTTTTTCAGGGCACAGACCGTACAAGTCTGCCCAGCACTATCCCCGCCTCCCACCATCGGCTCTGGCACAGACCGTATAAGTCTGCCCAGCACTATCCCCGCCTCCCAACCACCAGCCCCACCTCCCACTACCGGCTCTGTTATCCAATCTCGGCTAAGCTCCTGAGAATCCATTTCTTCTGAACAGGATTCCTTTATGTTTATCCCACGCATGTTTGAATTCCGTTACCGTTTTCATCTCCACCACCTCCCACGGGAGGGCATTCCAAACATCCCAGTTAAGTAAACTCATACCCTCCCTTGATGGTTTTACTGATGCACTTACAGTCAAACTTTTATTCTGGATTGTTAGCCACACCTTTTTCTTTTTCAGTTCTGCTAAAGTTCAAGGTCCAGAGAGATTTTCAATTAAATATTCAGTTCTAGTTGAGGAAAATAAAGATTTGGTCCATTTTTTGGCCATAGTTTAGATTTGGTTTGGCTCCCTGCTTGCGTTATCTCACTTAAGACCTTCTCTCTACCCTTTCTTTGAACCGACTTTAATTCTGGATGGGGTGGGCTGATAACAATGCAAGCAGACCTTATCTCACTTATGATACATGACACAATTCACTCACTTGATTACTGTAATACTATCTATTTAGGGTTTAAATTAACCCAAATAGAATAATCCAGAACACAAACCTATGCAATATGTAATTCTTTAATTATAAATCATTTAAATAATGGACTATCACAGCAAGCACACTCAAACCATCCATCCATACCAATCAGACCACATAATACCATGAATAACAGGTAATAAACAAACAAAAAAACCTATAAAATCTCAAATGAGTCCAATATCAAATTGAACATAAACTTAAAAGTTGTCTTACAGGCTATTCAATGAGAAAGCCCAACTCCAACAATGCATCCTTTTCAAAAGCTACTTTGCCAAAATGTTACTTACTAGGCTCCAGACACTTCAGAATACTGCTGTTCGCCTACTGTGCTACTAACAGAAATTTGATCACATCACATCTGCTTTACAAAATCATCATTGGCTACCAATGCAATATCACATCCAGTTTACAGCATTACTTTTCTGACAACGTACCCCTTTATATCTGTCCTCACTAACTATTCTATATTCTCCAACGCGGGTTTTACGTTCTATTAATGACCACCGCATGGCTTTTACCAGGTCCTCGTTTTGCCCAACTCGAAACAACTCGTTGTAATGCGTTCTTTGTTGCTGTTCCCCATCTTTGGAATTCAATGCCTGTATCTCTCCGTAGTGAACTCAATATAAAGAAATTTAAGGCTTTGTTGAAGGCTTGGTTATTCAAGCAGGCTTATACTGGCTGATTGAGACGACTCCTTGGGGTGGCCAGTACCCGGCAGAGGGAAGATCTATGTCTGCTTTTAATGGAGTGCTTGATTTCGCATGTATGTTTCCTTATCTTTCCAGTCAAAACACTGTAGTTCCTTTTCCATGTTTTTATTTTGCTGTTAACCGCCTTGCTCTGTTTGTCATTTAAAGGCGATATATCAAGTTACGAATAATTAATTTGGCAAATAAGCCAAAATCAGTCATAAAAATATATATTGGAGCCCCACATTCCTTCGTTATTCATCTCCTAAAGCAGGCTTGTCCAAGTTCAGTCCTTGAGGGCTACAAACAGACCAGGTTTTCAGGATATTCCTAATGAGCATGCATCAGAAAGATACGCATGCCCACTACATCCATTGCATACGGATTTCTCTCATGTATATTCATTATTACATAAATTGGGTAATAGAAATTGCAATATAGCTATACCAGTCACATGTTCCTATCTGCAAACAACTATGCCCATATTGAAAAGGAGAAACAGGGGTGATACGATACAGACGTTCAAATATTTGAAAGGTATTAATCTGCAAACGAACCTTTTCCGGAGATGGGAAGGCAGTAGAATGAGAGGACATGAAATGAGATTGAAGGGGGGCAGACTCAAGAAAAATGTCAGGAAGTATTTTTTCACGCAGAGAGTGGTGGATGCTTGGAATGCCCTCCCGCGGGAGGTGGTGGAGATGCAAACGGTAACGGAATTCAAAAATGCGTGGGATAAACATAAAGGAATCCTGTTCAGAAGGAATGGCTCCTCAGACGTTTAGCAGAGATTGGGTATCAGACTAGTGATGGGGAGCGGGGCTGGTGCTTGGGAGGCGGGGCTAGTGCTGGGCAGACTTCTACGGTCTGTGCTGTGAAAATGGCAGATACTAATCAAGAGCAAAACAGAAAAGTACCAGGAGCCTTCAAAAAAGGGGAAAAAACCTTTAATCATGTGTTTAGAGGAACATATCTTTGAATGGACCCGACATGGTCCGTGTTTCGGCACTGTGCGCCTGCCTCAGGGGTCGCTGAATGTAGCAGAGTACATACGGCTGTATTGTAACAATCAGTGCGTCTGATGGGGGCAATATGCTGCGACGCTGCGCTGTCCCGTTGACAGAAAATATCATAGATACCAAGACTTCGCATAAGATCAAGCGGAAAGATGCTCTCATAAACAAACTCCTCTAGTCACGAAGTACTGCAATATTTCAAGTCAATAAAACCAAAAATCACAAGTGGAATCCATGCAATGTTTTCGGCCTGGCACATGTGTGAGACATCTGGTGGGTGTTCAGTTCCTGATCCTGGAAGATTTTACCACATTTGATGGATAAACTTGGCAATTGATATAAACATTCAGTTGGATACAAAAAAATAGTTTGGGAAGACATTTTCGTGCTTCAGTATGAGATAAGTACATTCTTGATCAGGATTGGGTGGGACACTGTGTATATATAATTAATAGATCATGTGTTTGTGGGGTGATTTTGAGTCAGGCAGATATGCTGTATTAGTCATGTTAGAGAGTTAAGGCTTTATAGTAATTGGATGGTTGAGAAATTGTTTTTTTAATTCAAGTGTTTGAATATTTAATAAAGTTTTTCAATATGGGCATAGTTGTTTGGAGATAGATACATGCATATTCATTAGGGATATCCTGAAAACCTGTTTACAGCCCTCAAGGATTGAATGTGGACAAGCTTATCCTAAAGGAACAGCAGCAAAAAGCACCACATTATCATTCCGTATCCCCGTGACCCTACTGTAGGGCCAAGTTACAACCTGCAGGCCTTGTAAAACTTTTCTGAGGATCCTAATGCAAGCCTAGTGACCCCCCCTGGATAACCTGTCACTTCTGACCTCTTCTATTTGGCTATGAAGAAAGGAAAAAGTCTGAGCCATGATTTATTTATTTATTAGGATTTATTTACCACCCTTTTGAAGGAATTCACTCCAGGCGGTGTACAGCAAGAATATGTGCAACATAAGCAACAGACAATTACAGCAGTAAAAATATTTAAACAATACAAAGTATGGCATAGTATGCTGGTTTCTTTACAACTCAGTTTTCGAAGCACTCTGGCTAATGTCTTGAAATGGATTAATTTTGCATATACTATACCATGGTACACAATGCCAGGGTGTCTGGGAGACTGTGTCTCAGACTCTGAAATTCACCAACTAATGCTCATCTCTGTACTTGTGTTATGCAAAAGAGCGCCTCCTTCTGGAGTTCAGAAGGTGTAATCTCCTCATTCTATAACTTGGTTCCATAAATATAGAGAATAGTAAAAACATTTCAAGTAGATGATGGCAGATAAAGACCTGTATGGCCCATCCAGTCTGCCCAACAAGATAAACTCATTACATATGGTATGAGATATTTCATATATGTGATGAAACAGGGGACTTACGTCTGTGACTTCTTATGTAAATGTATGACATATTTGTTCCCCAGTGCATTTCCCTTGTTTGGCCAGCAGATGGTGACTGTCTTTTTTTGTAAAGCTGTTACAGAAGTGACCGTTTTTTCCCCACCTAAGCATTGAGGTAATCTTTAGTCTCAGTATGGGAGCACAGATGTAAATATCTCTGTCCTGAGACCCTGTTCAAGGCTTGTGAGCCCAGGTAGTGGCAACGTGTCTAGACAGTTTTAATATTGATCCTTATTCAGTTACCTGTTACTTTTCCATCTGTCTTATATTTTTCACTGTTCTAATTTTGTGACAGCAAACCTTGTTAGTTTATTAGCTCTGTTGTCCAGGACTAAGAATCCTGGTGGTTTGTGTGTTGGGTCTGTGGGTGTTTTCTAGGAACTGTGGGACCCCCTGGGAGTGTAGCCCCAGTAACCTAGAAATCACCAGGAAATAACTTGAGAGTGGGAGACTCGCCCAGAGGCAAGTAGGACCCAGTCAGTGGGGTGGAGGGTGCTAGTGTAGAGCAGATGCCCAGGTGCAGGTGGGCCTGAGCAGTGCTGAGGGCAGACCCTTCAGGTGGCTGCAGGGTTAACCCCAGGTGGGTGCTAGGCTTTCGAGACAATATGTATACCTGGTCTTGATTTGTCCTTGCCATTTTCAGGGCGTAGACCGTAGAAGTCTGAAGTTAACATCAAAGCCCCTGAAAAGCTCCACTCCAGTCCATCCAAATCTACTCAGCCACGATCAGGGAACAGACTGTAGAAGTCTGCCCAGCACTGGCCTTGTTCTCCAACTTCTGAGGCTGAACCTGTCCAGCCACGATCAGAGCGGACCATAGACATTTGCCCAGTACTGGCTTTGTTTCCTAATTAGCAGTGTAGCTCCCTAATCTCCACTAAGCTTCTGTGGAGACATTCCTTCTAAACAGGATTCCTTTGTGTTTATCTCATGCAGTTTTGAATTCTGTTACCGTTTTCATCTCCACCACCTTCCATAGGAGGGCATTCCAGGTATCTACCACCCGCTCCGTGAAAAAAATATTTCCTGACCTTATTCCTGAGTCTGCCCCCTTTCAACCCCAATCTGTGTCCTAGAGGACATAAATTACAGACCGCCCAAAACACAGCAGCCAGGCTGATATTCAACAGAACACGCTTCGAAAGTGCCAAACCTCTTCGAGAAAAGTTGCACTGGTTCCCAATCAAAGAACGGATTACCTTCAAAATCTGTACCTTAGTCCACAAAATCATATACGGCGTAGTCCCAGGTTACATGGCAGACCTTATAGACCTGCCAATAAGAAACAAAATCAAATCGTCAAGATCCCACCTAAACCTACACTACCCAAACTGCAAATGACTGAAATACAAAACAACCCACGCATCCGGCTTCTCCTACATAAATGCAAAACTATGGAATAGCCTCCCAAAAGCTATGAAAACAATGCACGACCACCTGAACTTCAGGAAATCACTAAAAACCAACCTCTTCAAAATGGCCTACCCCAATGACCCCATGCAAACCTCTTCACCCTGTTTGACTATAATCGTACTGGACAACAAGCAAACTTCATCCCTTGCGACTCTCCACTTATAACTCATACGATCACTATACAACCTTGTATCTGTTATCAACCGACTGGGCAAACGCCTTGACGGTACTATGTAAGCCACATTGAGCCTGCAAATAGGTGGGAAAATGTGGGGTATAAATGCAATAAATAAATTGAAGATGAAGGGGGCAGATTCAGATATCTCTGAAAAAGGTTTGCTTGCGGACGAAATGCTAGTGGAGTGCTCAGCACTATTCTGTTATTTTCACACAAACTTGCCTAGTGTGTAATTGTAAGGGGGCATTCACAGGGGAGGGGCAAGGGCTGGGCATGGGTTGGACCAAGGTTTGCATATGTAACTTAGAGAATACTGTAAGTTATGCACTAGAGGTGCATTATGGAACTTGTAGCACTGACTTCAATGGGCAGAATCAGGCACTACAAATCTCACACTGCTTTGGGATATACGTTCAAAACCAGGACTGGCCAAAGAGCCTTCAGCCTGGAGCTGGGCTACTTGGCATCTCTGAGGAGGGAGGTGGGACATCGCCTGCTGGAGTTTCCAGATGATGTCACTGTTTCACCATATATGATTGGGCCACATCTGTTTTTCCCCTATTGCATGCAAGAAGTTGGAGGAAAAGTAGGATTTACACTTCCAGGCCTGCTATGGAAGCAAAACCAGGACTGGATCATTTCGTCAGGTGGAGGGGTGGAGAATGAAGATGCCAGTGGAGGAATAGCCTAGTGGTTAGTGCAGTGGACTTTGATCCTGGGGAACTGAGTTCGATTCCCACTGCAGCTCCTTGTGACCCTGGGCAAGTCACTTAACCCTCCATTGCCCCAGGTACAAAATAATTATCTGTATATACTACGTGAACTGCTTTGAATGTAGTTGCAAAAACCTCAGAAAGGCAGTATATCAAGCCCCATTAACAAGATTCCATTCACAATCTCAAAAGAGTAGCAACTTTCCATGTAGAACCCCAAAGAATAGCAAGATTCCAGAATCCCAGCCTATTTGAGATTCTACATGGAATGTTGCTAGTGGAGGAGTAGCCTAGTGGCTAGGGCAGTGGGCTTTGATCCTGGGGAACTGGGTTCAATTCCCACTACAGCTCCTTATGACTCTGGGCAAGTCACTTAACTCTCCATTGCCCCAGGTACAAAATAAGCACCTGAATATATGTAAACTGCTTTGAATGTAGTTGCAAAAATCTCAGAAAGGCGGTATATCAAGTCCCACTTCCCTTTCCCATTATCACACAATTTCCATGCTCAGTGTTGGCAGCAAATGGGAGTATCTGCTTTCTGCCCAATTTAGATACTACATTTATGCTAGTTATAGACCTGGCACCTATACTTTGTGATTTCCCATCACAAGTGTTTGACCCCTGAAGCAGATGGTTGTTCTGTCAAAACACGGCCCCATGTCGGGTGCTGAATAAAGTTGCTTCAACCACCTCTGGTTGATGAGTTTTCCTGGTCCACCCCTACTTTCCTGTACTGGTATCTGAACTATACACGGGAGTTTTCTCACCTTCACCTTTGGTTAATGTGTTGGTGTACTTAAAGTTACGCACACTACGCCAACTAGAATGGCATCTTGGTATACAGCTCATGGCATTTTGCCACACACATATATATTGCCCAGTTATAGAATTAACTCTAATGTGTATTGGCAAGGCATGCTTGGAAATTCTTTAGTCAGACCAGTGGCAGCCAATACAACTGGGAGAATTTGTCTCTCTGCTTCATTTTCCTGGTCTCTGATTCCGTTTGATACTGAGAATGTTCTCTTTCTCCACACCTAATACCGTATGAAGTGGGGACTGGCGGTTAACCCAATTCCCCTCAAACTTCTCGCCTTTCACGGCTGTGGCGTGTTTCCTTCTGGCTTCCATCAAAGCAGCATGCCTGGATAGGTTGCAGAAAGGCTGGGTGCTGTGACACGCCCCTGCTCGTTCAGCAGGTCTGTTGAGATTCACAGCCCTCAGCCACCAGGACCTCTGGCAGGTGGAGATTAATGACAGAATGAGTTTTCAGTGCCAATTTAGATTGTAAGCTCTTTGAGCAGGGACTGTCTTTTCGTGTATGGTGTACAGCGCTGCGTATGCCATGTAGCGCTATAGAAGTGATAAGTAGTAGAAGTAGTAAATCTGTGAATTAAACTGAAAAGAGAGAGCACACAAGTTTATGGCGAATGTGCCTTTGACAATGGAAGTGACTTAAAGGGCAGCTTGATCTTTGTCTCTGCTCCAATAAGAGGAATGGGTGGGGGGTGGGGGTAGGGCACCAAATTAATTCTTTACTGTGCTCATCTATTGACTTGTGAGAAGAATTTTCTACTTCAGCCCCTGGGGGACCTCCTGAGTTCTGTTTTATATCAGGCAATGACAGAGTTATAGTTGAGGTCTTAGAAGAGCATATCTTTCTGGAAGATAAAAGAGGGAATTGCAGGCTGGCAGTTCCATCCCTGAACTCCCAAGCAGGTGAAATCTTGTCTCTAACTCTCTGTGTGATCTTGAGTAAGTTACTTTGTCTCCCTGTGCCTTAGTTCTAATCCCAGCTCTAGCCCTAATACTCTCCATGTGACTTTGGAGATGAGTCACTTTGGGGCTCATTTTCGAAAGAGAAAAACATTTAAAAAGTAGCCTACAGCAGCATTTGGACGTTTTGCTTGCCAAATCGCTATTTTCAAAACCCATTTTCTAAACGTTTTGCTATGCTGTTCATCCACAGTGCATTCAAATCAAAGAGGACGTGTCAAGGACGCGTTAAGGGTGGGATTTGGGTGTTCCTAACACTTGGATGTTTTTATGCCATAATGGAACAAAACAAACATTCAGGATTAAATCTAAGATGTTTGGGGGACCACGTGATGCACTGAGAGGGTGAGACGCAGATTTCATGCTCTCTGAGGCCCCGGCGCTCCAAAATACATAGAACAGAGCCAAACCAACAAATTGCCCTCAGAAAAGTACCTGTCGGATGGACAAATATATAGAAGTCAAACCTGGCATGATGGTAGGCAAAGGAATAAAGAAAGAGGAGGAGAAAGACAAAACGCGCACTGCTGAGAACGGGACAGAAGAGAAGATGGCGCCAGGTGGGTCATGCTTCTCGAACGAACAAGTATCCCAGCAAATGATGGCGACTGAGAAAGCCCTGGAACCCAAATCTACACATTTGATAGACCAAATCTCACATTTTGAAACACTGCAAGAGGATGTGACAAGGAAATCAGGAGAATTAGAGCAGCGGGTCTCGGTGCTGGAGGACGTATCTCCCTCGACGTCAGAGGCCCTGGACAAAATGCAAACAAGGGTGAAGGCATTGTCCGCCAAAGTAGATGACCTGGAGAACCGTTGCAGACAGGCCAATTTGAGGATAGTGGGCCTACCAAAGTCGCTGGAAGAGAGGAATTTGCTATCCAGGTTAGAGAGCTAGCTGGCTGAAGAGTTTGCGCTCTCAGACCGTGCGGGTTCCCCTATGCTTAGAACGAGCGCACCGCATGGGAAGAGTGCAAGATGGCCGCCAGACTCCCCGAGTGGTCATAATAAAAATACACAACTACACGCACAAAGAGGAGATTTTGAGGGGATTCCAACTGAAAAGAGACACAACACAGTTCGAGGGACACAACATAAAAATCTTTCAAGACTACTCACTGTCTCTGCGAGAACGAAGGAAGTTATTCACCCCAGTTGTAAACAACTACATGAGAAGAATATTAAATTCCTTTTTCTCTACCCTGCGGTTCTTAAGGTGCACTATAATGGCAAGCTTTCAACTCAGTGGAGAAAGCGCAGGATTTTATAGTGGGACTGGCCACAGAGCTGCGGAGCAGCCCTCCAGGAGACTGAGATAAGTAAACGGAGTAACCGTTAATAACCATTGCTAAAGATGAAATAGTGAGATATGTTGTGGTGATACTTTAATCTGTTGATTTTGTATGGAAACTAGAATGATCAGGGGTGCGGGGCCTCAAGCATAAAACGTGGTTTAGATCTCCATGTCAGGAATGGGATGGAGCTGCACAAGGGAATGTAAGGGGGAGAATAGAAGGGAGGGCAGGAAGGGGGCGGGGTGGGAAACATAGATATTGTGGAGTTCACTATGGGGAGATATATCCAAAGTGCAAGGGTGACTGCATGAGTGACAGCATCTACAGTTTTCAGACTCACGACTGCTGGTGTGCGCTGGGAAAGGAGATCTCCCTGGGGGGGGAGGCTGGGCTCCCCGGGCCAAGAAAATAAGAGTATCGTTATTCTGGTACACATATTCCGTTAGGAGTGGTGGCTAAGCCCATAGGACACCCCATTCGAATAGTTTCCTGGAACATATGCGGGATTACCTCGCCTATTAAAAGGGCTAAAATCCTGACAGCCTTGAAAAGACACGGGGCTCATATAGCCTGCCTCCAAGAAACTAGAATCTCTGCAGAAGAACACATGAGATTTATAGCTCAGAGGCAACGGGACGCAGAGGTGGGGTTGCAATTTTATTATATAAATCTTTAGCATGCCAAACCAAACTGCTATTTAAAGATAGTGAAGGGCGATATGTAGGCCTAAAACTTAATCTACAAGGGCGGAACCTCTTATTGGTAGCAGAATACACCCCAGTTATATATGACAACACCTTTTTTCCACAGTTGCTCACTCGCTGTCAACAGTATCCTAGTCTGCAGGTAGTCTTGGCAGAAGATATGAATTTGGTATTTGATCCGAGTGTTGGCCGCTCCGACCCTCGGTGTTGGAGTCCTTTAGCCAGGAGTTGGGTCTGGTAGATATATGGAGGTTGTTGAACCCAGGGGTAAAGGATTTTACACACACTTCAAGAGTACATCGGACACAATCTCATCTTCATTACATATTGCTGCCCCAGGGCTTGGCCCCAGAAATTCGATCGACTAACATAGGGCCAGAGGAAATATCAGACTATGTCCCAGTTTGGGTAGACCTTGAACCAACACCCTATTTTCAACAGACTTATTTATGGGTGGCGCTTCCCAACCTACCTATATTTGTCCCCGGAATTTGTAAAATATTTACAAGTGAAATGCCAAGAATTTGCTACCTCAAACAGCCAACACATAGATGACCCAACACTGTTTTGGTCCACTGCGAAGGCGGTACTGCGAGGCAATATCATTGCCTATGTGAGCAAACGGAATCGTCGAATCACACAGGGTATAGTAGACCTTGAATGCAAACTGAGGGCGCTTAACAGACTTTACTGTAGAAATCCCACACCATCATTATATGACACCCTCACAGCCACAAAGGTGGCCTTAAATAGTTTGTTGCACGACAGAACGATGAAGTCCCTTACTTATCATAAATATCACTTCTGTAAATATGGGGACAAAGCAGGGGGACTATTGACAAGTATAGTAAAAAATCATAGAAACTCACACTTTATATCTGCGATACGTAATAAGGGAAGTGTTACCTCGAAACCGGAAGAGATAGGAAAAATTTTCAGGCAGCACTTTACTGCACTATACACAGAGGACAAGACAGATAAAAACATAGAAGAGGCCATCCCACAATACCTCCAGGCGTCGGGAATGCATAGGCTCCCGGAGGAGGCAATAGAGACCCTTAATCAACCTGTGAGGGCGTGAGAATTACAGTTGGCCATTAAGGCGCTGAAGCTCTACTCGGCACCGGGAATAGACGGGTTCACAGGAGAGTTTTAAAAGAAGCTACGAGATCAGATAATGGGCCCCTTGTTAGACTTTTACATTACAGTAGTGGAGGATGGGGCATTCCCTCAACATGCTAACACCGCATTAATAAGCTTATTTCCAAAGCCCGGAAGAGAGGCCACAAATCCAGAATTGTATAGACCCTGGGACAGAGAAATATCCAGAGTACCTGAATGTAACTCACCTTGAGCTACTACTGAAAAAGGTGTGAGCAAAATCTGAATAAATAAATAACGTAGACATAAAACTGCTGTCAAGGATCTTGGCAGATCGGTTGGCGCCTATTCTCCTACAGGTGATAGCAGATGACCAGGTAGGATTTGTGCGGGGGCGACAGTCAGTGGTAAATGTTTGTAAGCTCCTCCTGGCAATGTTACAAGGGAGGGAAATGGGAGATGACTACATGGCAGTGAGTTTGGATGCAGAACGGGCCTTTGATCGGGTCTTGTGGCCTTTCCTGTTTTCCACCTTATGCTGGGTGGGGATGAAAGGCTGCTTTTTAACAGCAATTGGAACTTTGTACGCTTCTCCCCGGGCGGCTCTACTAGTAAATAGAATTAGGACGGAGGAATTCCTGATCGGGTAAGGAACTAGGCAAGGGTGCCCAGTATCCCCTCTGTTGTTTCTCCTCGCATTAGAACTGCTCTTAGAGGTGATCCGGATTCACGGGGGAATTCATGGAGTGCAAGTTAGAGATCATACATTTAAGGTATTGGCATATGCTGATGACTTACTATTAATCATGGCAGAACCAGAACGTTCTCTTTCGTGTCTTCTTCAAGTGCTTGCAGACTATGGAAAGCTTTCCGGCTTCAAGCTGAACCTCACAAAATCGATGGCACTCCCCTTGAATGTAGAGATTAAAAACAATTGGGAAGGGTGATTTCCTCTGCAGTGGGCCTCTGAGCATATAAAATACCTAGGGTTCACAATCCCGAATGATCTAACTAAATTGCATGATAGGAATGTCTCCCCACTATTGGCTGAAACCTGGCAGATGCTGCAACTCTGGGGGGCACAACCATTTTCTCTTTTAGGGCGTATCTCGCTGTTCAACATGATGTTGGGCTCCCCGCTAGCTTTATGGATGTTTTCAGCAAAAACGTTCAAAGTCGGACTTAGACGTCATATCGAAAATGCCCCTCCACATCTCCCTATGCCTCAGTTTTAATCCCAGCTCTGGCTCTGATACTCTCCATATGACTTTGGAGATCAGTCACTTAATCCCCCTGTGCCTCAGTACTAATCCCAGTTCTGTCCTCTGTATGATCTTGTTCTGGCCTGGCATAATTAAGCATCAACACAGTACCGCCTCACAATTTATTTCAGCACCAGGTCCATTCCCAGACCATTCAGGCTAAATGGGCTGCCTAGGTGACAGTGGCAGAAGCAGGATTTGAATCCCCGCTCCTAGTTTCTAACCTTTGAGTCTCATCACTAAGCCACTACTTCAATATAAAACAGGTTAGAAAGGTTGACTCCATCAAGTACCCAGTTCCCAAAGGTCTCCTGTAAACCAGGCTTCCTGTGCCCCTCTTCCAGTAAATCTCAGATCCTGTTACAATAATCTCCTGGACTCCCTGCTGCCAGAGCTCCGCAGGCTGTCCCCTCTCTTTCCCCTCTTCCCTAAACAGGTGCAATACACTCTCACTCCTGTTTATGCTTATCATCCAGGGGCATTCCTCTCTGCCCTCTCCCCCTTCCCTCACCTACAAGCTTTCCTCACTCTACTCCCCTACCCACTTTTTCCTTCCTTGGTTCCTGCCCTGTCATTCTTTCTCTCTCTCCCCACCCACTGCTATTTCTAGGATCTGATCGGGTCCTCTCGCCTCCTCCTGGGACCCCTGTTGCTGTCACCTCCTGGACCCCAACTGAGGACAAAGATCCTCCTTCTTCTCTTCAGCTAGTAGGGCAGTCACACTGCTCTAACTGCCGACTCTTGTTCTTCTCTGGCTGATGGGGCATAGGAATCCTCACCAGCCCCATTCTTGCCATCTCGGCGGCTTCTCTTCTTGCCATTCTGCTTTCAAACCTGTGTGCTCCACTTTTCCCAATAACACGTGAGTTCTGGACACCAAGAAAGTTACATGTGTAATAAGTTTCTGCAAGTGAACCACTGATAAATTACACGGATGGACAAGTAGAGGGTCCCATAAGTTTTTCTTACAGTACCTGTTTAAAAAACAAACAAACCCAAAATAGCAAAACATTAGAGAGAGAAAAAGCTATGTTCACCCCGACACACATCAAGATGCATACGAAGATTCATATGCCCAGATTAAGGAGAGAAACTCAGTGGCTTGGGACGATGCTGTGTTGATGATTTGATAAAGATCAGGCCAAGGACAATCAGATTAAAGACAGGAACAGACTCGTACAGAACAGTAGAACTTCTGCTGGTTGTGCCCCATTCTAGCACAGAAGCTCCACGTTGAAAGAATTAAACAGTAAAGAGAAGAGAAGACAGAATAGTGCGGGGCTGCCAGTGTGGTCTCTGGAGTTCCTGCATTTCCACATATCTGAGTTTCCTAGAAGTCTTTTGATAGCTTTGGCGAGCAATAGTAATCAGACACAGGAATGCTACAAGCAGGTGGTGGCTTGTCTCAACTGCTCATGAATTAGATTCACTGGCTCTTCATATCCCATGTTGCGTTCCTAGGAATGAAAAGACAAACAGCTGCTTCAAGTTCTGTGATTGCATCTCAGGGCTCGCTTGGGCGATAGTCAATTTACCGATGGGCTCCATACATCCACCCAGACATAGTCCAGTCAGTTCTGAAGGTTTTATCATTGCAAGAGTTTGGTATCTGTTTCAGATGTGGCTCCTCTCCAGAATGCCTGCTTATCTTTCGGGGATTTGAGATCCCTCTTTCTAGATGTTACACGAGTCGTTAGGCAATGAGCTATTCTCTTTTTCTAGACATATAATTTAATCTGTTGGAAGTTGGATCCGTTATCAGCACTCCATTCTCTCTGTAGGGAGATTAATTTCACTAGGAGCATAGTGAACAATTGCTGAACACTGACAAAGAGATCACAAGCGTTCACAACCCATCAACCAGGTTGAAACAGGCCCCGGAGCTCTCTCACACTGAAGAATTCTTCCATTGAGGTGTTTGGTCCTGAAGACTATTCTGCAAGTCCAGGATTGGGCTCTAATATCCCAGGGTAGGCTGGTTCAGTCTCTGGATTTATGTGACCGCTTGCATAAACAGGAAGTCCTTCTTATGTTAAACATGCCCAGATTAAGGAGAAAAACTCAGTAGGGCTTGGTACCGTGCTGTGTTGATGATTTGACATATTTACAGTTCTTGAAATACCACCATTCTGGTTAACAACCAATCAATATGATTTACAGATGAATCAGTAAAAAAAAACCCAAAACAACATAAAAACCATAACACATACGAGGAACTAATAAAAAATAGAAACAGAATAAATCCTAATTTTAACACACAAACATTGGAGTCAAGTAAAACCCTCTGCACCTAAGGTAGGTACAGCCCAGAAAAGGCAAGTAAAAAAAAATGTTTTTAGGCCTTTTTTTAAGGCTTCTAAATTTGTCTCTAAATGAAGGTGGTTTGGGAAGGAATGCCATAAGGTGGGAGCCAGAAAATAAGCAGAATCATGAGTCAGGTCCTATCTCGCACAAGAGAGTGAGGGTATGACTAAATGATTCAGGTTTAGCACAATAAGGGATTAATACATTTGATAAACATTGTGGCTGCCCTAAGAAGGCTTTGTACATCGAACCCAGGACCAGGACCAGTACACTGTACCAGTGACTTCACAGTGAGAATCCTGAAAGGTAACTTTAAAACCATACAAGAACGTAAGACCTTTGAAGTCAGAATGATTGAATATTTTAACACCCAACAGAAAGGACTTAACAAGGATCTGGGGTTCCTAGCCCATTATAAACCATAAAGCTGTATGTCTCTGTTGATCACCCCACCCTCACCTATCCACACCCATCCTGTTAGAATATCAATGATATGCTTTGATGTCCCCATGCATACCTCCTACCCACCCCCATCCTCCCACCCTGTCAGACTGTCATAGTAATGCTTGAATGTTTTCACTTATATACACTGTCAGCTAGCACATTTGCTTATTTCCGATCTGACGAAGAAGGGCGACCTTCGAAAGCTAATCAAGAAATGTATTAAGTTATGTCCAATAAAAAAGGTATCATCTTATTTTCTTTTCCATGTTTTATTTGGTTTGATTTCTATTGATAACCTACATCGAACCCAGAAGTTTTCCTGCAGGAGATGAAGGCACCCAACACAGTACATCATTTTTAAATGGGATGTCAACGTAACTCCTACCCAGATGCACACCCACAGAGTTTGATTCTTGAACGAAAGGGAAGAGTTACTGACCATGAGATCAGTTAGTTATATGTGTGTTAATAATTTTTGGATTTTATCGTACTTTACCAAACAATGCTCAAAGCAGTGCAGAGTATTAATAGAATATGTCCTTGCCCCAGAGAGCTTAGAGTCTAAGTGGGTGGGTGAAGCAATGGAAGAAAATATAGCTTGGCCAAGATCACAAGGAATGTGAGTGGGGGGAAATTGGATTTAAACTCTGGTTTCCCTGGTTCTCAGCCCATTGCTCTAAGCTCTAAGTCACTCCTCCCCACATTATATCATCGCAAAATGCTTTGATATGGCAGATACAATGGAAACCATATGTAGGAATGTGTCTGACTAGCTGGGTTCTCTTAGGCACTGATGGAAATGCTGCTTGGGTTCTCAATTTATTATTTTAGGACTGTAGTAAAACATTTCCCATGACAGAAGACAGAGTCGGAGAGAGTTTGAGGCTGCTTTCAGCGGCACAGTACTTAAACCTTATGGAGCTCCTTAAGTTTCATGAAAGCTTATCCATGTCAGCAGCTCTTGAGAATTCAATGTAGTGGTTAGCAGATAAGCGACTAGTCCTGGTGTGGTCCATGTTGCATCTATGTGCCACAACTCAAGGATGCAGAGAGCTCCCACAGAGGAACAGCTGGATCAATGCCAACCCTTTGCAAACTAGAAATGTAGCTCCCAGTGCGGCATTTTTATTTTGAGAGGACTCACATTTGAAAGCCAGGCTACTGCATTGTGGATTAGACAGAAAGAAACAGAATAATCATGCAACACCAACTAAGGAAAGAGAAATACAGCCAGCTGTCTGGAGAAAATATCCCCCTGCCCCTCCCTCTGGGTATGGCTATTTAAGGGTGCAGTTATCAACATGGGCTACCATTAAGATGAGTTATTTTACCACTAACATATGCTATTTTAGCACAGGTCCCATTTTATGCAATGATTTACTAATAACTGGGGTTAACAGTAAAATAACACGTCTTAACGGTAGCCCACATTGATAACATCTCCCCTTAAAGAAAAAAGAAATGTCTCTAGAAATCGAAATCACTGCTATATGTAATAAAAGTGAGCCAAGTATAGGACAATCAAGCAATTGTGACATCACTGATCAGGTTGGCTCTTATGCATTGGTGGAATGAGGCATTATGACATCACAGTACCAAAAGTGAGTCAAATACGGGGTAATCAAGCCATTGTGACGTCACTGATGAGGTTGGCTCTTAGGCATTGGTGGAATGAGGCATTATGACATCACAAAATTCAGCTCTAGTTACCAGAGACTGAAACCCTTCACACTAAGGAGGGAAGTTATCAATGTGGGCTACAGTTGATGGGTTATTTTATCATTAACTAGTGATATTTTAGCACAGGTCCTATTTTAGGCAATGAGACCTGATTACTAATAACTGGGGTTAACAGTAAAGTAACACATCTTAATGGTAGCCCATGTTGATAACCACCCCTTAATTAAAGAAAAGAGAAATGTCTCTAGAAACGGAAATCATTGCTATATGTAATAAAAATGAATCAAGAATAGGACAATCAAGCCATTGTGACATCACTGATCAGGTTGGCTCTTAGGCTTTGGTGGAATGAGGCATTGTGACATCACAATCTCAGCTCTGGTTACACTAAGTGGGAAGTTATCAACTTAGGCTACCGCTAAGGTGGGCTATTTTACCACTAACATATTATATTGTAGCACAGGTCCCATTTTATGCAATGAGTTACTAATAACGTGTTAGCAAGTTTTAATGTAGCCTATATTGATAACTTCCTTTCTTAAGGACTACAGTTAACAATTTATTGCTCTTACCTATCTATCTATATTTGTAGATAGAATGTAGAAAGGGGAATCGATATTTTCAGCTCAGGACTTGTACAATTCCAGTTGTATTTTTAGAAAAGGATCTGCCAACATGGAGCCTTTTGTAAAATACATGCAGGAGTGTATATGTATGTGGCAGTTACTGCATGTGTGGAAGGAGCATCCATTATGTGGAAAACATCACCAGCAGAAACTCGGTGACTTACACATGTATTCTGCCATTTGGGGAACATCCGTGTGTGAATGTTCCTAATTAACTACTGACCTGCAATCCTTATTTAGTTTCAGTTTGGAAGGGGAAATGAACAGCAGAGGTTTAAGGAGGATTTCTCTCCTAGTCCCTCCTGTATTTTGAAAACCCATAAGTGCCAAGGAGCAGCTTTGAACATCAACGTTGATAGGTTGGGACGTAAACTTGCCGCTTCCTTCTGAAATGGGAACACGTGTAGATTTTGGTTGTGCTCAAAATTCCCCCTTGCAATTTATATGTGGAAACAGCAGCTTTCTAAATTGCAATATGTACGTGGACATGCTGTTATTTACACATGTAGATTGCGACTAGGGTTTTTAAAAAATTATTATTTATAGCATTTATACCCCGCTCTTTCCCGCTCAATAGCAGGTTCAGTGCGGCTTACAAGGTATGGTACAAAGTATCACAGAGATAACCCAGTTATAGAGAGTAGGACAATAGGACGAGACGTGGGGGAGAGGATTGGAGTATGGGTGGTGCTAGTGGCGTGGATTAGGTTCGAGATTTAAGTTGGGTTGTTGGGGTAGGCTTGTTTGAAGAGGTAAGTTTTCAGCAGCTTTCGGAAAGATAAATGTTCATTGGTTGTTCGGATGTGTCGAGGTATTGCGTTCCAGAGTTTGCTGCCTATAACGGAGAAGTTGGATGCATAGTAGGTTTTGTATTTGAGGCCTTTGCAATTGGGAAGATGAAGATTGAGATATGTTCGAGAAGATTTGGACCCGTTCCTGGCTGGTCGGTCGATCAAGTCGGCCATGTATTGAAACTCCTTATTGAAAGGTTATTCAGAAGTATTTGCTATTTGGAAACTCGTCGACTACAACCACATCTAGGCAGTTACATTCCACCCGACAAAAATCGGTAAGTCATACATTTTTTTCATTGAATTATATAATTAGTATTAAAATAATAATACAAGAAAATACCAAAAGAAAATTAAAACATCATTTACAATAAAGTAAACCACAATTAGGTACTAAGTCCATATTATGGGAGCAGCAAAGGAAGAATATTCAAATTATCAAAAAAACAAAACAAATAATTCTGAATAGGAAATAAATTACCTTGAACCCTATATTACTTACTCAGTCATAAGAAAAATTAATAACTCATTAATCTGAAACTGCTTTATCATGCAATAAATAACTACAAAATAAAAAAAATAAAACCCCTCCAAGAATCAAAAAAGACAAAATGAACAGTCGTCTGTCTAGAAACCATTTGTGAATCCATTTTTAGAAAATTGGGACAATACTACAGAATTCTCCAACATCTTCTCTGTGTTTAGAACCCACCTTTCTAAAATGTAATAAAGGTCTGAAAACATACTTATTAACTGATGCATTTGGAAAATAAGGAGTCCATTGAATGGAGGAGGGGGGTGTAGCTTTCCAATACGGGCCAAGGGAAACAGACTTAATCTTTCTTTCTCTGACCAGAGGGGGGGAGGGGGGCCTAAGGATGGGCACATTTTGCCCCGCCTCCCCGCTGCTTTACACCCTTGCAGCAATCCCACATACCTGAGCTGGCAGGGGTCCCCAAGCCCCGCCAGCAGCAGCCTTCCTGTGGCGAAATTCGGCACCATGCCGCCTGCCCCGCTTTCCTACCCCAGCATGCATGTTCAGTTTTAGTGAAAGCTCGTGTGTGCTCAATTTTATTAAAACCGAGCATGCACGCAAGGGAGGGGGAAGCAGGACTGGCAGTGTGGCGGTGGATATCGCTCTAGGAAAGCTTCTGCTGGCGGGACTTGTGGCCCCTCGCCAGGCAAACCCTCACCAGGCAAACCAGCACTTTGGGAGATCAAACCCAAATTGGGGAGGCCCAGGCCCCCAAAGGCCCCTTGTGGCTATGCCACTGTCTCTGCTCTAAATGTTTTGTAATTTTATTTCTTTATTTCAATGCGAGATAGTCGGTTATCTCCGCTGAATATTAGCGCTCAGCGGTTAGCCAGCTAAGTCGCATGGCATAGCTGGTTAGCAGCTAAGCACCCTTTTACAGAGCGGCAGTAAGCCCAACGTGGGCTTACCACTCGCTCTTTTGGGACTACCGCTGACCCAACATGGCTGCCGGTGGGAGTCCTGCCCCAAGCAAATGCCATTTCTGGGGGGAAAGGAAACCCCTCCCCGGAAATGGCTTGCACGGCAGGAACTCAGCAGTAATTCGGGCATCGCCGTGCGCTGCCCAGTTACCGCTGGCTTAGCGCAGGAGCCCTTATCGCCACCTCAATGGGTGGCGATAAGGGCTTCCCATCGCATGGCCATGTGGCATGGCCATGTGTGCCTGGGGTCTTTCTACCCGCTCCGATAAAAAGGGCCCTGGCGAACGGGAAAAATGGCCCCTGCTGCCAACGCACGGCTATTTTTCCCACAGCAAACAAACCTTTTCCAGAGATGGGAAGGCGGGCAGACTCAAGAAAAATGTCAGGAAGTATTTTTTCACGGAGAGAGTGGTGGATGCTTGGAATGCCCTCCCGCGGGAGGTGGTGGAGAGGAAAATAGTAACGGAATTCAAACATGCGTGGGATAAACATAAAGGAATCCTGCTCGGAAGGAAGGGATCCCCAGAAGCTTAGCGGAGATTGAGAGGCAGAGCTGGTGGTGGGAGGCGGGGCTGGTGCTGGGCAGACTTATACGGTCTGTGCCCTGACAATGGCAGATACAAATCAAGGTAAGGTATACACAAAAAGTAGCACACGTGAAATTATCTTGTTGGGCAGACTGGATGGACCATGCAGGTCTTTTTCTGCCGTCATCTACTATGTTAGCTTGGTAAAAGGGCCACTAAACTGGCTAAGTTAAGATAGGCCGCTTAAACAGCAGGTCTATCTTTATCTGCTATTAACTTAACCAGCTAGCATTAAATATTTGCTTAGCCAGTTAAGTTGCTGCGTCCAAAACTGAAACCAGATCACCGTATATGGCCCAACACTGAATATCAGGGGACTGTACCCAACTATACACCACTGCAACAGCCCTTAATTCTGCAGGTGCCACTTAGATGTAGGTACAATAGGCTTTTGGTGGGCTCACACTTTCCAGCAGAAGTCACCAGTTAGAGTGGGATATGGGCCTGAGTCCCCTTCTGTACTGTGCACTAAACTAACCATTAGGCTACTCCAGGGACTTGCTGGCTGCTCTAATAGGCCTGGCCATAACATTGGAAGCTGTCATAGAGGCTGGTATGTACTTTTCTTTCACATCTTTGGGGAGTGGGAGGGGGTCACTGACCACTGGGGAGTAAGGGGGAGTCATGCCTTAATCCCTCCAGTAGTCATCTGGTCATTTAGGGCACCTTTTAGTGACTTAGGCATGATTGAAACAGGTCTAGACCAAAATGTCTAACTTTTAGCCCTGGAAGTTTTTGCTTTGTTCCATAATGGCTGAAAAACGTCCTGAGTTTTAGGAACACCCAAATCCCACCCTCAATACGTTTCCTTGTGATTTGCATGCACTGCAGAGAAAAACGTCTCAAATCCAAGTTCTGAAAATTGCGAATTGGATTTTTTCAGAGAAAAATAAATAAATGCCACTTTATTTAAAAACAAAACAAAACAATTATTGCTATATAATAACGAATTACAAACATAAATAACCAAGCAAAACCCACTTGTACAGAAAAGTGATTAAATCCATACACATAAAATATAAATAAAGAAACATCTTACAGGAAAATCAACCAGAAACATTTCTGAATAAGGATTTAACAGCTAAAGTCCGCCATATGTGGGGGATGAATTCAGTCACTTTAGCTAAGGAAATATCTAATTGACAGAGAAAAATAAAGAAATTAAGATGGTGGATTTAAGCCAAGCAATAAATCATATCTTAAAGGTGGTCTGAACTAAGCTGATCCAACCTTCCTATTGGCAGCCAGGAAACTAGACAGCTGAACAGGATAGAAAAAAATATATACTTGATGGAGCTGTATTTAATAATACATTTGGAAGGAAATTAAATTTAAAAAAAAACACTCCTACCTGGAGAACTGCCAGTCTTATCAATCGAAAGTCTCTCCTGAGTCTCCCTCACAAGGTCTGGATAAATTCTTATTTTAGTGTCCATAATCAAAGTGTCCTTATACTTAAAGAAAAGTCGCAGAATCAGGTCTCTATCAGTTTTCAAGGCAAAAGTCACCATCAGCGTAGAGAGTTCTTTTAATTCTGAGCCAGAGGTTTCCAAAATCTGTGAAACATTTAAAGCCACTGCTCCCTCATCGACTGTTTTTCACTATCCACCTTCTTCTTAATTGAAGGCAAATAATATATTTGTGTCATAGGCGGCAAAGCATCTTTCGGTAATTTCAAAACTTCAGTCAGGTATCAAATACTTCTCGAGGTGATCTCATCGGCAAAGGCGTGCATCGGGGTCGCGCCCTCCACAGCAATGCTCAGCAGCTCAGGTACCTCAGCTCCACCTGGGGACCTCCATAGAGCAGTGGAGGAGTGGCCTAGTGGTTAGAGCACCAGGCTTGCAATCCAGAGGTGGCCAGTTCAAATCCCACTGCTGCTCCTTGTGATCTTGGGCAAGTCACTTAACCCTCCATTGCCTCAGGTACAAACTTAGATTGTGAGCCCTCCTGGGACAGAGAAATATCCATTGTACCTGAATGAGCTATGTCTTGCCCCATCCTTGACCATCTTTAAATCTAGATTGAAAGCCCACCTCTTTAACATTGCTTTTGACTCGTAACCACTTGTATCCACTCGCCTCCACCTACCCTCCTCTCCTCTTTCATCTACACATTAATTGATTTGTTTGCTTTATTTTTTGTCTACTAGATTGTAAGCTTTTTGAGCAGGGACTGTCTTTCTTCTATGTTTGTGTAGCGCTATAGAAATGCTAAATAGTAGTAGTAATAGTAGTAATGTAACTCACCTTGAGCTACTACTGAAAAAGGTGTGAGCAAAATCTAAATAAATTTGTCCATCAGTCCAGAGGGAGGAGATTGCATAGGCTCTGAGGGGAAAACCCTTGCTTTCCCTTTCCTCTTACCCATAAGAAACTTAAGGAAAAAGGGTCAAGGAATGCTGTACTCAAACCTCCACCAACTTGGCCACTGCCCCCAAATGCCACTTTTTGCCATTTTAAGACATTTTTCTCTTTTGAAAATGAGCCCCTAAATGCAATGGTTCATTAATGTACATAGGGAAAACGCGCCAAAAAGTGAAAGTAAGAATAGCAGATCATCTGAGGATGGGGAAAGTTGAAGCACCGTTAGTGGACTATTGTTACTTGGCTAAAACACTGTGTAGCAGATCTATCTTTTGCTTTTCTACTTCAAGTACAAAATCCTTGAGGAGGAAATATAGCTAAAATACTTTTGCAGAAAGAACACTATTAATAAATAAAGGCATTGAATGGTTGGTGCTGTAGCCACTTAGGTAGCTGGTCGTCTTATTCAATCATCATAAAGTGACTTTTTGCATCAAGTTTTAACTTGATTTAGCATTTTCTGGCAGTTGCTGCTTTGCGAAGTCTTGTAGGGCTAAGTTACCGCACTTGCGGTTTTGAAGTACTGTTTTTTCATATTTTGCGTTTAATGACATTGTTTTTGCTCAATTTAGATGATTTCTGAGACATTTTGGATATTAGCTTCATTTATGTTTTGTAGATAATTTTTGCTCCCTCCTGATGAAGCCTTGAGAGAAACATGGACCTGTGTCGAGGGCACATTTTTTGATGGAATGGACATGACTTATTTGATTGCACATTGAGCACTCAGCATGGATAGCCTGTGATCAGCTGCACTTTGGGCTGTTGGTGTCATCCATACAGAGAAGCAAGGTAAGTTTATGGTTTCTTTACTATTTTACTAAGTCACCCCACCAATCCACTCTATTATGAACGCCTTCCTTATATAACTACCCTAACCACTCTCTCCCTTCCTCTATCTTCCCTTCCGAATCGCTACACATTACTAACTGTATCCGATATCCTGCAATGACAATGTTAACAAATCTACGTAAGCCACATTGAGCCTGCAAATAGGTGGGGGAATGTGGGATACAATTGCAATAAATATAATATAAATAAATATTTTTGGGTTTTGTACCTATACTGTCGTACAAAAAGACTTGCTGATATTATACAGTGAAGTGATGGCCACAGAAGCTGTTTGCTGTCAGGTTTTGACAAGGAACACTTCACATTCTGAGCACTAATATCATTTAAATACTTTTTATTTTTTGTAAAAAAAAATTGTTTTTCTTATTTAAGAGCATAAGAACGTAAGAGTAGCCATACTGGATCAGACCAATGGTCCATCAAGCCAGTGCCCTGCATCCAACAGTGAACAATTCAGGTCACAAGTACCTGGCAGAAACCCAATTAATAGCAACAATCCATGCTACCAATCTCGGTGAAAGCGGTGGCTTCCCCATCTCAATAACAGAGTATGGACTTTTCCTCCAGCGCTGCGTACGTCTAGTAGCGCTATAGAAATGCTAAGCAGTAGTAGTAGTAGAACTTATCCAAAGCTTTTTAAAACCCAGATACGTTAACCGCTATTACTACATCCTTCGTCAACGAGTATTTGGAGTGGTATATTACATGATTATAGTACTCTCAGGTTAGTGCCAGGGCAGTCTGAGTGTGGAATCTGGGCAGAGCCAGGAGTTATCTGATAACCACCAATATTCAGCTCCAGTAGTCGGACAGTGCAAGGGTGGTCCAGGGGCAGAGTCTGGGTGGAGTCAGGCGTTATCTGGACACCACTAATATTCAGCAGAAGTACCTGGATAGCTACTTGGAATTAGAAAAGGTTCAAAGAAGAGCAACCAAAATGATAAAAGGGATGGAACTCCTCCTATATGAGGAAAGGCAGGCTAAAGAGGTTAGGGCTCTTCAGCTTGGAAAAGAGACGGCTGAGGGTAGATATGGTTGAGGTCTACAAAATCCTGATTGGTGGAGAACCAGTAAAAGTGAATCGATTTTTTACTCTTTCAAAAAGTACAAAGACTAGGGGACATTCAATGAAGTAACATGGAAATACTTTAAAAACAAATAGAAGGAAATATGTTTTCACTCAGCGAATACTTAAGCTCAGGAACTCGTTGCTGGAGGATATGGTAACAGCAATTAGCATATCTGGGTTTAAAAAAGGTTTGGACAAGTTTCTGGAGGAACAGTTCATAGTCTGCTATTGAGACAGACATGGAGAAGCTACTGCCTGGGATTCATAGCATGGAATGGTGCTACTATTTGGGTTTCTGCCAGGTACTTGTGACCTGGATTGGCCACTGTTGGAAGCAGGATACTGGGCTACATGGACCATTAGTCTGTCCCAGTATAGCTATTCCTATGTACTCAATTAACCTAGGACCAAAAAAGGTCTGTCCTGAGTTAATCAAGTCACTATCTGGTTACTGCCCTAGAATATCAGCAGTACCCAGGTAATTCCTGGCAGCTGCCCCAAACACAGACGGATAGCCGGTATATAAGTACATAAGTATTGCCATACTGGGAAATACCAAAGGTCCATCAAGCCCAGCATCCTGTTTCCAACAGTGGCCAATCCAGGTTACAAAAAAGTACAAAACATTTTATACTGCTTATCCCAGAAATAGTGTATTTCCCCCAAGTCCATTTAATAATGGCCTATGGACTTTTCCTTTAGGAAGCCGTCCAAACCTTTTAAAACTCCGCTAAGCTAACCGCCTTTACCACATTCTCTGGCAACGAATTCCTGAGTTTAATTACACGTTGAGTGAAGAAAAATTTTCTCCAATTAGTTTTAAATTTATACATTGTAGCTTCATCGCATGCCCCCTAGTCCTAGTATTTTTGGAAAGCGTAAACAGACGCTTCACGTCTACCCGTTCTACTCCACTCATTAGTTTATAGACCTTTATCATATCTCCCCTCAGCCGCCTTTTCTCCAAGTTGAAGAGCCCGAGCCACTTTAGCCTTTCCTCATAGGGAAATCGTCCCATCCCCTTTATCATTTTTGTCGCCCTTCTCTGCACCTTTTCTAATTCCACTATATCTTTTTTGAGATGCGGCGACCAGAATTGAACACAATATTCAAGGTGTGGCTGCACCATGGAGCGATACTAAGGCATTATAACATCTTCATTTTTGTTTTCCATTCCTTTCCTAATAATACCTAACATTCTATTTGCTTTCTTAGCCGCAGCAGAACACTGAGTAGAAGGTTTCAACGTATCATCAACGACGACACCAAGATCCCTTTTTTGGTCCATGACTCCTAACGTGGAACCTTGCATGACGTAGCTATAATTCGGGTTCCTCTTTCCCACATGCATCATTTTGCACTTGCTCACATAAAACGTCATCTGCCATTTAGACGCCCAGTCTCCCAGTCTCGTACGGTCCTCTTGTAATTTTTCATAATCCTCCCGCGATTTAACGACTTTGAATAACTTTGTGTCATCAGCAAATTTAATTACCAACATTTTAAAAAAAGGTCTGCTGAATGCTGCTGGTTGAATATTGTCCCACTATTTTTAAATGCACTAAATTGCCCTGCAATCCCTTTTCTCTATCACAGCCTTTACTCTGTTAACCCACCCAATTTCAAAATGTGTGAGATGGCGAGAGAAAAAGATAAAGGAAGCCATGGATGTACCAATAAAAACCATAATCAGTAATAGAGTCCCATAAGCCTAGTGGTTAGTGCAGTGGACTCTGATCCTGGGGAACTGAGTTCGATTCCCACTGCAGCTCCTTGTGATTCTGGGCAAGTCACTTAACCCTCCATTGTCCCTGGTACAAAATAAGTACCTGAATATATGGAAACCGCTTTGAATGTAGTTGCAAAAACCTCAGAAAGGCGGTATATCAAGTCCCATTTCCCTAACACCCTGTGTACGTTTTGGAAGCCATGGCTGACTGGCCCCAGCTCAGGACCTAACCTGCTCTTTTTCTGTTTATTCGTCAACTCTTCAATCATTCTTGGAGGTTTTGAAAGCTCACATAATTGTTGTTCTTCAGCCAGGGAAATAATAAAATAAGAAACGTTTAACAAGCAGTGAAAATTAATGTCCCATAAAGTATTTGAAGGAGAAGCAAAGCAATTAAGTAGGTATTTGGGACACCGAGACGTCCACCCAATGGAAAGTATATTTTGGTAACAGAGAGGTTATCGCTGATCTTGTTTTAAGTAAATACCCGTGAAGTTGTATGTTCTGCGTTGCTTAGAGAAACTGGAACTACAGATATAATGGAGGGAGACTCAGTTTGTCCTTGATCTGCATCGTTTTTTGTTGTTTTTTGCTGAATTCTTGCATTTTTCATGGCTGTGACATACACAGGATTTATATTCTGGAAAACGACAAATTAATCAAGTTGACCTTCAAAGTAAGAGTTGACTCTAGTGAGTGCAGGTCCCAAGGCAAATCACCCAGTTCAGACTCCCTGTAATAGAAACGAGGGAAGCATCTCTCTGAGCCTGAAACTGAAGAGTGGGGGATTGCAACTGAAAAGTGGGAGGTGGTCCCACCATTCTGAGACTGAATTAGAACAGTGGACAGGACTTGTCTGGATCATCTTCCAATCTACCTTCTGGACCACTGCTAATGTCTCTGTGGTAATGAAGGCTGCACCAGCTCTTGGAATTCTGGCACTCCCAGGAAGTGGTGTCAGACATAACAGAGTGGGATGGTCTTCTTTGTAATCCATAGTGAAAAGTTACATGGGCAGGAGTAGAGATAAACACCAGAACTGCTGAATTATCCAGGTCCAAGAGGGAGATTTTAGGCTATTCTGATAGCCCCATCCCAATTTTTTATTTTTATTTTTGTTACATTTGTACCCCGCGCTTTCCCACTCATGGTAGGCTCAATGCGGCTTACATATTGTATACAGGTACTTATTTGTACCTGGGGCAATGGAGGGTTAAGTGACTTGCCCAGAGTCACAAGGAGCTGCAGTGGGAATCGATCCCAGTTCCCCAGAATCAGAGTCCAATACCCTAACCACTAGGCTAATCCTCCACTGTTCCATGTAGAAGTCAGCCCTTGCACATCACCAATGTGGCCGCGCAGGACATCAGACTCACAGAAACAGAAGCCTGCGCAGCCTTCTACATGGAATGTTGCTAGTGGAATAGCAACATTCCATGTAGAATCTCCAATAGTAGCAACATTCCATATAGAATCTCGAATAGTATCTATTTTATTTTTGTTACATTTGTACCCCGCACTTTTCCCACTCATGGCAGGTTCAATGCGGCTTACATTGGGCAATGGAGGGTTAAGTGACTTGCCCGGAGCCACAAGGAGCTGCCTGTGCCTGAAGTGGGAATCGAACTCAGTTCCTCAGTTCCCCAGGACCAAAGTCCACCACCCTAACCACTAAGCCACTCCTCCACATGCATTCTGGAACTTGCAGCTCTGATTTTAATGGGTTAAAATCAGGGACTACAAATCCCATATTGCTTTGGGATGTAAGTTCAAAACCAGGACTGGCCAAAAAGCCTCCGTTCTCGGTCTGAGGAACTTGGCAGCTCTGATGGAAGCTAAAAAATAAATAAATTAATATAAAAAAGTTTCCCCTTTTCTTGAAATGGTGTGACAAGGTGCACACCAGCCCTCAATGCCTCAGTTACCAACAGTCTGGTCTGTGGGAATGTCTGCTTTGGTGCATCTGGAAGGCAGATGTCTGCATCTCTTCCCATTAAGCACAGGAGCCAACTCCTTTTTCACTGGAGATGCTTCTCTCATTGGGCCTTTTCAGTGCTACTCATCTCACACCCTCTTCTGATTGGCTGGGTCAGTCTGATCCAAAGGGGAACAGGAATAGACTACCGTTTGAAAACAACAGGGCAAACGACCATGGGCTGTGTTTCTTTTTGGAGTGGAAACGATACAAAATAGAATGAAATTTGGTTTTGATTTTCCTGTTTAGCATGTTCTAAATGGTTTTATTACACTTAAGGCCCACCTCTTTGCCATTGCTTTTAACACCTAACCTCTACTCATTTGCCCTGTCCTTTATCCTCACCTATTTATTCCCTTACCCTTAATTGTTCTGTGTGTTTACCTGTCTTACCTAGATTGTAAGCTCTTTGAGCAGGGACTGTCTTTTTTGTGTATGGTGTACAGTGCTGCGTATGCCTTGTAGCGCTATAGAAATGTTAAATAGTGGTAGTAGTAAACTAAAAGAACTCCCCCTACCCAAAAGAATCATAACTTTCACCTAGTTACTTCTGATGCTCACAGTTCAAAGTAGAAGTGGCAGAGAGACCTAAATGATGATTCCTCAGTAAACCCATGGCTTTTTTTTTTGAGGGGGTGCTTGGGGGTACTGAGTACCGGCACCTTTCCCATTGTCTGCTACAATTGAACCATGGACCCCAAGGTTTAATGAAAGAGCTCAGGCTCTACACACCAATTCTGCCTTGTCATGGATTCTGTGACTGGTTGTAGGGGACCTGGCTATTGTGGGGTGAATCCCTCAGTGATTACCCCACCCCTGAAGGGTGGCCTCGCATTTGAGCACCGGCACCTTTTTTGCTAGAAAAAAAAGCACCGAGTAAACCAAATGAAACAGCAAAACCTGGAACGGGATTTTGCAATTGGAAATCTCGTCACACAAAGAGTGGATCATCTCATCTTAAATTTGGGTGTTCAGTGAATACTGCCTATGAGAACAGTAAAGTTGCCCGTCTTCATTGAACTGGTTACTAGTCTCCAGCCAAACAGATGAGTTTGGTCACTTTGAAGCGGAGGAGATGAAGCTGGTTGCAATTCTTGGTGAATAGAGATATGTCTATCATAACAGACTGCTGGACAACCCATGGAAAATTTTACATTGGAATGACAGTCAACAGGATTGATAAGTCTGCTTGTCTGGCCTTAAGAATGAAGAGTTTCCATACATCTGACATTCTTGCATCAGTTCTTGAAGATATTCAAACAGAGTTTGCCATCGGACGAAAAACAGAACAGCACAGTGATTCCAACTTTGTGAAAGCCTTCTCTGTAACTGGACTGCATGACGACGATAACAAAGATGAAGACGCAAGTGATGAATCAGCACTACTACTAATGCAGATGATAACGACGATGATGATAACGAATTCTTTGTTATAAGAAAGTCAAAGTGTTTCAGACAGAGACTCCTTTCATCAATACCTGCAGACCCAGTTAAAAAGGTCCCCTTCTAACTTCTTAAAGTAGCAATGTGCTTGTACTTATCTTAATCAGGAAACGATGGTTTCAGGGGACTTTAAACCCACACAATGTAGGGGTGAAGAATTGAGTAATCATACAGAAACAAAAAAGCGGCTTGCCTTGAGACAGCAGGAAAGCAAAACATGTTGTCGGAACACTGGCCCCCGAGACTTTTATATTGTGTGGGTTTAAAGTCCCCTAAAACCATCAAGTTTCCTGATTAAGATAATTTTATTTACTACTACTACTACTACTACTTAACATTTCTAGAGCGCTACTAGGGTTACGCAGCGCTGTACAATTTAACAAAGAGAGACAGTCCCTGCTCAGAAGAGCTTACAATCTAATAGACAAGTGAACGGTCGGTCCGATAGGGGCAGTCAAATTGGGGCAGTCTGGATTCACTTAATTTATTAATTTATTTCTTTATTTCTTTATTGGGCTTTATTAACTGGCTTTATGAAGACAGTCACCCATGGCGGTGTACAGCAGTACAGTTTACCATAAAACTTATAATTTTGTTAACAGCATAACAGTAGTAAAATGACCAACAATAAACATAAATACAAGAAATGAGGTAAATTTGAAAACAGAACTACCATAAAACAGTATAAAAATGTACACATTTAACAGCACTGGAATTCAGATAAGTAGAAGTACTTTGCTACTTTAAGAAGTTATAGTTTGTTATATTGACTGAAGAATTTATGGACCGATGATGACAATAGGTGGATAATTACCAGTGAGCCCACTAAGTAAATTGGGGAGTATCAAAGTTACATCTCATGTTGAATTGTTATGAATTATTATAACAGCAGTTTATATATATATATATATATATATATATATATATATATATATATATATGGTGTGACATGTGTTAATGTTGCCATTAGTATGCAACCATTAGCAAAATTTAGCGTGTGTGCTCTTAACGCCACCTATTTTGAAAGCAGTAAGGGCTCACAAGCTAATACCACACTAATCAGTTAGTGTGCGGTAGAGAATGACACGGGGACGGGGAACCGCAATAACTGCGGGGAAGGGGTCGGGGATAGAGCTTGCAGGGACAGAGCCCACAGGGATGGGGGCAAACTTTGTCCCCCTGTCATTTTCTACTTTGAAGCCTGTTAATGAACTGGATTCTTATTTAAGTTTAAGTGATGCCTACAAAGATATTTTGATTTTTTGGAAAAACAAGCAAACATGCTGGCCACAGCTAGCAAAATTTGCATGGGGAATCCTGTACATCCTGCTACCAGCACATCTTCTAAGAAGACAACTTCTATTCCACGAAGGACTGTGGAAGACAGGAGAGCTAGACTGAATCCTGAGATTGTTGATGACTTATTATTAATCCACATATTTACAAAACATAACAGTGCTTTATAGGGCATATTATTCCCCTCTAGGGCATATGGAACGGATTGTATTTTATACCCCTGGACATTTTAACAGTGTGAATTAGGATTAGTACATAAGTATTGCCATACTGGGAAAGACCAAAGGTCCATCAAGCCCAGCATCCTGTTTCCAACAGTGGCCAATCCAGGTCACAAATACCTGGCAAGATCCCAAAAAAGTACAAAATATTTTATACTGCTTATCCCAGAAATAGTGCATTTTCCCCAAGTCCATTTAATAATGGCCTATGGACCTTTCCTTTAGGAAGCCGTCCAAACCTTTTTTAAACTCCGCTAAGCTAACAGCCTTTATCACATTCTCTGGCATCGAATTCCAGAGTTTAATTACACGTTGAGTGAAAAAAACTTTTAAATGTTTTAAATTTACTACATTGTAGCTTCATCGCATGCCCCCTAGTCCTAGTATTTTTGGAAAGCATGAACAGACGCTTCACATCTACCTGTTCAACTCTACGCATTATTTTATAGACCTCTATCATATCTCCCCTCAGCCGCCTTTTCTCCAAGCTGAAGAGCCCTAGCCACTTTAGCCTTTCCGCATAAGGAAGTTGTCCCATCCCCTTTATCATTTTCGTCGCCCTTCTCTGCACCTTTTCTAATTCCACTACATGTTTTTTGAGATACGGCAACCAGAATTGAACACAATATTCAAGGTGTGGTCATACCAAGAAGCGATACAAAGGCATTATAACATCCTCATTTTTGTTTTCCATTGCTTTCCTAATAATATCTAACATTCTATTTGCTTTCTTAGCCGCAGCAGCACACTGAGTAGAAGGTTTCAACGTATCATCAATGACGACACCTAGATCCCTATCTTGGTCCATGACTCCTAACATGGAACCTTGCATGACGTAGCTTGGTGTAGTAGAAATCACCTATTGTTGGGGTTGGAAGGGTAGAAGTTGGTGGTGGGAAGGAGGGTTATTATAGCTGTGGACTTTGATCCTGGGGAACTGATTTTATTTATTTATTTATTTGCTACACTTGTACCCCACATTTTCCCACCTATTTGCAGGCTCAATGTGGCTTACATTATGTTGCAAAAGATATAGTTATGAACAGAGTAAGAGGTTTGTTCTAAATTAACATATTACTATGTAAGAATTAATTCCCACTGCAGCTCCTTGTAACCCTGGGCCAGTCACTTAACTCTCCATTGCCCCTGGAACAAAATAAGTATCTGAATATATGTAAACCGCTTTGAATGTAGTTGCAAAAACCTCAGAAAGGCAGTATATCAAGTCTCATTTCCATTTCCCTATTTGTAATTTATACACAGTTGCACAGCATATTGTTCCTTTTTATATTTTAATAAAAAGATTTAAATATAAAATCATAAGTGTTTGAGGCTTCTGCAGATGAGGACAGAGCCCACGGGGATGGGGCAGGGGCAGGGGCAGAAAGAACCCATGGGGACGGGGCAGGGATGGAGACAGAACCCACGGGGTCGGATAAAAAACCCACGGGGATGTGGCGGGGACAGATACAGAACCCACGGGGACAGGGCGGGGACAGAGACAGAACCCATGGGGATGGGGTGGGGACAGAGACAGAACCCGCGGGTACAGGGCGGGGACGGAGACAAACTTTGTCCCCGTGTCATTCTCTAGTGTGCGGCAATGTAGATGCACTAATAATTAGTGCAGAACCATCCACTCTCCCTCCCGCAGATATGCTTCCTCCCCAGAAAAAAATGTAGAACATTTTTAGCATGTGGCCTGCTTGCACACATTCAGAACTTACAGCAGGACACCTCAGCGTGTCCCACAGTAAGCCATTTAAAGCTGCACTAAGTACATGCTAATGCTTACCACAGCTTTGTAAAAGGAACCCAAAGTTTTGGGAAAATGTGGGGTAAAAATGCACCAAACAAACAAACAAACAAATAAATAAATAAATAAATGTGTGCTGAAAAATGGCCTGCGCTAGTGTAGGCGCGTCTCTTGGACGCGTGCAGATCCATTTTTCAGTGCGCCTACAAAAAAAAGGCATTTGGGGGGGCGAAAATGGACATGCGGCAAAATAAAAATTGGCGTGCGTCCATTTTAGGCCTGAGACCTTACCGCCACCCATTCGCTTAGCGGTAAGGTCTCACGCATTAACCGGGCAGTAATCGTCAGCACGTGTACACTGATGATTACTGCCCGGTTAGTGCCGCGCGGCAGAAAATAAAGAATATTTTCTGGCGTGTGTAGCGGATGCACATAAAATTTAGAATTACCGCCTGGGGCACGCGGTAGTTCTAATTTCACGCAGGTTGTATGCGCTTTAGTAAAAAGGGCCCCTTGGTTTTCTCACCTCGTACACACTCTGCTAACAATAACTGACTTCAGTTTTATTGGCTTTATTTAATCAAGGGACCTCCTCCCCCCCCCCCCCCCCCCCCAGGAGGCTCCTCCAGCTCATTACTGTATCACCTCAGGGCTTTCCAAATCAGACCTGGAAACCCCCCTCTAGTTGGGTTTTCAGGATGGAAAGCAAGCCTATGCAAGTTTTTCTGAAACCTATTCATTATGGCCACTTGAACAGGCTGGGTGACTACCTGGACGGGTTGGGAAGCTGATAAAGCAGGTCATCCTACTTCAGCTGCAGGAGTTCTTGGGTAAGCATAATGGGATTGCTTTATTACATTTTTCTTTTTTTGCATGTATATGGCTTTATACACATGTAAAAGGCCTCTTATATAAGGTCAGAGGAGGAGGAGGAGTCTGGCTAAAGCATGGGCGGAGTCACGAAGCACACACAGCCAGCCACATACATTTCCACCTGCTCCTGAGCTCGTGCCAAAGTAAGAAGATGCATGGTAGTCTTGATTACGGTAGATTTTGAGCTGGTGTTGTATAAAGACACTTAGGGCTGGATTCAGTCAAAATTTGGCACTGAAAAAAATCGGTATTCTAGAACAGGCGATCCGGGATGGTGCCCTTTACAGAATAGCGTGTAGTCCCGAGATCCATGCTTAACTTTGGGTGCGAGGAGTTACACCAACTGAAACCAAGTTGCATGCAGATCCAAACTATGCATATCTCAAGGGAAGACCCCTAACCTGCCCATGTCCTTCCCATGGCCACACGTTCCCTTTGCAGATCCTCACAGAAGCACTTAGGTACTATTCTATAAATGGATGCGGAATTGTGTTTTCTGCCCCGTTTTGGCACCTTGCATCTGTTAGAACGCTCTTCTGCGCCAAAATGTCAGTATGGAAGTAGGCATCTAATGTTAGGTGCCACATATAGAATCAAGGGAATATGGGGGCTATGTGACTTTAGAAAATGCCATCCTTGGCCTCCTGACTTAGGCAACCTGTTATAGCATTACCCTCCAGACAGTGGGGTAGCTAGAATGCAGGTTTTGGGTAGGCCAATAGGTGCGCAGAATGCATTTCCTTTCTGCCACCCATCAAAAAATTCAGTACCTTAGCTTGCGGGGATCCACAGGTCCTGCCAGCTGACGACATCCTTAGCCTGCCAAAGCCCTAGGCCATCAGAACAGAGCGGTAGTCAGCAGCACTATCCCACGCATGCTCTGTTCTTGTGCATGAACCAATGGCGTGCCGCTGTTTGGTGGGCCCGAGACGAAAGTGGACAGGCCCACTCATGGCTATACTCCTGCCTCCATATGCTTGTTCCCAGCAATATGGATGTTGGTGTAGGCATAACATGAAAGAATCTTTTTCTTATTCTTATTACAGGTTCTCCATCAAGGTCTCTCTGCTTTTGACACCTTTAAGCATTCTATTCTATTGTCACACCTGGTAGAGGTTGGGGGATTGGCCTGGCGTCATTCAGAAGGCCCACAAAGTTCAATCTTATTGTCAGTTTTGTTTAACTTACACTTGCGCTCTCTTTGTGAAGTGTCGAAACACTTGTCATGCAGACGTTGAGAACGTGATTATTTTCATGCCATTTTCACAAAAGATGGTGTTCCAGTAAGGGCACACACTGTTTGTCTTAAGTCAATACTGGTATGACAATCTGGAAACTCCTTGGCAATTAACCCCTCAAAAACTGTGGCATTAGAGGTTAACTATAAAGCTTTATATAACAATCCATCTGATTTTCCTGCAGAAGGATTTAAGATCCTTATTGTTTTTTTTGAGGTATTGTTAATCGAGGCTGTACTCATTTCAAAGCTGTCTACAAAAACACAGCGAGGAAGGAGTGAAAGCAGTGTTTTACAAACTGTATGTACTCTTGACTAAAGTGTCTATTAATGGCGGAGGATTTCAGAGCTGTTTCACAATCATTAATCTTTCCAGGTCAGGGTTACTTGTGTTGCAGTATGTTTTGGTTTGACAGCGGTCAAAGCATTGGAGTTAGTCCAACATGCCTCCACCCAATAACTGGCTGTAAACAGTTTCAACACATCATACCAACTTGTATGCTCTGTTTACCTGTTCAACAAGACCATTTTATCTAAATTTCTGGTGCTCTAGTTTAAAGCAGAGGTGGATTTCCACCAATCTATTTACAAAATGTGGGCCAATGAGGTCCAATGTACTCAGCTAGGCAGGGTTTTCCTAAGGGTGATCGTTGGCCAGTGGGTGTTTGAGGTGAAAGGCCCATCTGTTGGAATGTCCTTCCTGTAGATTTGTGATCGGAGTTAAGATTTGCTTTCTTTCAGGAAGAGGCTTAAAACTTTCTTCTCACAGGCTTTAAGACATTCAGGGTGTGTAAGTCTTTCTTGAGTGCGTTGTATTCTGTGAGCTGTTTTATGGATTGACTCAGATCAGGGGTTCTGAATCCAGTTCTTGAGACACATCAGGCCCGATTTTCAGGCTATCCACAGTGAATACATATCAGATAAATTTACAGGCACTATTTTGCAAATCTATCTTACGCATATTCATTATGAATATCCTGAAAATTTGACTGTGGGTGTGTCCTGAGGACTGGGTTGAGAACACCTGGGCTAGAATAGTAGACATGTGGTCTACAAAGTGTTAAAATAAATAAATAAATACAACTGCAACCAGGGAGAGGCAGTTCTTGACCTTTAATGAAGAAAAAGGGAATCTAATGGCAGATAAGGGGTAGACAGCCCTCTAGGCTTTGCCCAGTTTCAGACCTGAATTCTGCAGTCTTTAAATGTGACTAATTTACGGGTTACCCCCATCTTTCCTCTGCTCTGTGCTATACGTATTAAGATCCATTGCCTAGGATTTTGGTGGCCCTATTGCTGAACTGCCTTCAGCCGTATGGTGGTGGTAAATGGGGCAACCACCCCATATCACAGGAGCCCTGTGGCAACTGCTCTCTTTCGGACCTGCACTGCCCACTAGCCACTCAGGTGTTTGCCAGCTGGTACAATCGGTGTTACATACTGTTTTCTGCAAAAAATTTGGTTGAGCACCTGGTTTGCTGTTGCTGACACCGCTTCTGCTTCTGCCTGCTCCACCCCAGCGATGGTATAAAACCAGACTGGACCAGTGTTTTTGGGTCACCCTGGGTCAGGTAGTAACTGCTGCAAACACAGCTGGTGCATGTTTTAACAGGCATGAATATGTTTTGAGCAAGGTCTCGCATAGAGCCAAGTTATTCCTTGAGCAGTACCTGAGTGACTTCAAAAGTGACAGTCATGATTTAAAGTGAGAACTGCCTTCAATATCTAGGTCTCAAAGTTAACACAAAGGCTGTGGCTTCCCTGGCAAGCTCCAACTCATCATGATAAGTATCTGAGAATGGTGTAAGTGAAAAAACTCAGATAAACCTGGGCTCCTATACCTGGTATTCATCTGTCTAACCAGGTGCCCTGTTTAGGAGTCAGATCCAGTCCAGTGCTATTTATTTATTTCCAAAATTTCTAGCCCGCATCATCTACAATTCTGAGCAGGTACAACCAGGGGTGTAGCCAGGCCTCAACGTTTGGAGGGTCTGGAGTCCAAAGTGGTGGTGGTAGTGGGGGGGGGGGAGGCAGAGTTTGACCCACCTCCCTGCTGCAACCCCACATACCTTGGCTGGCGGGGGTCCCCAACCCCCGCCAGCTGAAGCCTTTCTCCAGCACTGCGCATTGCCTGGCCTGCTTCCTCTCACGAAACCCCCACCAGAAAAACCAGGGGCCCTGGACCCAGTTTGGGGGAACCAGGCTCCCAAGACCTCCCACAGCTACGCTACTGGTTACAACAAACATTTATAATATTATACAAAAACAAAAGAAACTCACATAAAAACAAACAACTGCTTTTAATGAATAGTCCTTTTAATGATCAATGACCCTCAGTCTAACAATTAACAATATTCTCCAGAACAGCACAGCATAACTATGCTTCGAAGCAAGCACGATTCCTCTAAACTAAACCCAAGTGACACAGAATTGATTTAAATTTTAAAAATATATATATGGAAATGAATTCATGTTGATTTTAGTGTAAACCTTCGGCAAACAATTAATGTAGCTCATGCTTTAAAATGAGTTGACTGCATTGAATGAACGTGGCATGAACAATGGCCCTCCAAACTGCAGGATTCGTACACATTTCTGTGCTCAGTCTGTTCCCTTCTTCTTGGCATGCACAAAACCTAGCCAGCTTCAAAGCAGTTAATCATTAAACATGGAATTAGTTCTCATTCAGTTTTGCATGCTAGACATTTAATCAATAAGCAGGTATATATCTGTTTTTCTAAGCACAATCCTTTCCCAATATAGACATATCGTTTATCGTTTGTTAAGATTTTTTATACTGCACGCAAATGGAAGTGCATATCTAGACAGTGCACAGTCTAAACAGAGGAAAATAATAAGAAAGCAACTCCATAAAATCATTTAAAGTCATTCTTCTAATCGATGTCAAGTTATACAGTGTATCTGGTTATCCAGTTGTGAGATTAGGGGAGCGTTTATAGATGATTCAGCTTGGACAATTAAAAGCTAATGGGTACAAAATAAAGCAGGTCAAGAAGGAACTAAAAATGTATTTGTTTATACAAGCTTATGGTGAGAAGAAAGAACTTAGTTAAGTGGATAGAAAATATGTATTCAGAGTATTAAGGGGCCCTTTTACTAAGTCGTGTAAAAAGTGGCCTGCTATAGTTTGGATGCGTGAAATTAGCACGTGCTGGGCCAATTTTTTTTACCACAGCAGGTAGAAAGGTCTTTTTTTTTAATGGCTGTGCGCCAGGGGCGTAGCCAGACTTCGGCAGGAGGGAGGCACATTTTAAACCCCCCCGGCGCCGCCGACCCCCCCCCCCCCCGTGCCGCCGCCACCACAAATTTTGACCCCTCCCCCCCGCCGACGACCCTTTCAACCTCCCCTGCCGCCGCCAACCCTCTCCCACCATTGCCTATCTTTGCTGGCGGGGGACCTTAATCCTGCACGTTGTACCTTAGCCTTCACTTTCAGTCCTCAAGAGCAATATACAGGTCAGACTCAGAAACAGAACGAAGCCTTGTGCCGGAAGAAGAGGACCTTGGCTTGTGGGGGTTGGGGTCGCCTGCCAGCAAAGGTAGCCCAAGGCGACGGCGGGGGAAGGTTGGCGGCGGGAGGGGGGGGGTCGAGAGGGTCTTCGGCAGGGGGGTCCAGGGAACTGAGGAACTGAGTTTGATTCCCACTTCAGGCACAGGCAGCTCCTTGTGACTCTGGGCAAGTCACTTAACCCTCCATTGCCCCAGGTACAAATAAGTACCTGTATACAATATGTAAGCCGCATTGAGCCTGCCATGAGTGGGAAAGTGCGGGGTACAAATGTAACAAAAATAAAACATAAATAAAAATAAATTGAGTAAAATGAATTGCAATATAGATGTAACAATCACATATATCTATCTCCAAACAACTATGCCCATATTGAAAAAATTTATTAAATACTCAAACACTTGGTAAAAAAAACAATTGGGATGTTGCCACTTGGGCTTATCTCAACCATCCAATTACAAAACCTTAACTCCCTAACATAACTAATACAGCATATCTGCCTGACTCAAAAACACTGCACAAACACCTAATCTATTAATAGCATACACATGGTGTCCCACCCAATCCTGATCAAGAATATACTTATCTCATGCCGAAGCACGAAAATGTCTTCCCAAAGTACTTTTTGTATCCAACTGGATGGTTATATCAATTGTCAAGTTCATGTATCAAATGTAGTAAAGTCCTCCAGGATTGGGAACGGAACAACCACCAAATGTCCCATGTGAGTACTTCAATATTTCAAGTCAGTATTTTAAAACCAGAAATCACAACTGGGGGGCATGTAGGACTGGGGATGAGAAACAGTCTAGAGAGAAGGTGGAAGTGTCCAGGAGGGGCATGAACAAGGTAGGGGTAAGGGGTACCTCCCTTCCTTTCCCTTTTCTGGATTTCCCTTTGATTCCAGACTCTGGCCCTCAGATCCTGGCACCTTTCTCCCATCTTCTCCCCATATCTCAGATTCTCCCCTCTCGTCTTTCACCCCGATCCCCTGTTCTCCCCATCTTCCACCCAACCTCCCTGTCCTCATTCTTATTTTCCTTTCCTTGCCCCATCACCTGTCCTCCCACTCTCTCCTCTCTTTCTCGTTCATCCCCAGTCCTCTCTCCCAGTCTTGTGGTTGGAGCAGGGGAAGAGAAATAAGAAGTCGGAAAAAGGGAGAAAAGAGGGACTGGGGAGATATTGAAGCTGGGCAAAAGGTGAGGTGGCAAATTAGTACAAGGAATAGAACAGGGGGGTGTTACATTGAGGCCACCACGCTGCTGTCATTGTTCCATGAGGTGATCCAGATGGGTGATATTTATTTATCAATAATAACCCTCATTCTCTACAAGAACAGTGATGGGAGCTTGGCTGCCCCGACATAACATTCCTCAAGCCCCAAGAGAACAACAACTCAGCCTAGCGTAGGAAGCAATGTATCTCTGTGGCTAATTTTGCACTGCATACAGAGAGTCTGGCTTCTTGGGATATAATTTCTAATTTGTTTTTGATGAAGGTCAATGTCCTAGTTAGACCTCCCCCGAGCTGAGGTATTCTGCTAGCGTGTCAGGGATCTGTAGCACTCTCGTTTGCTGTGCTTTCCCAATAAGAGGGTGAATTATTATTATTATTATTTAGGGCCTTTTCTGGGGCAATGTCTCCAAATGGGTTCATCTGGCACATACTATGACAGCAATGAATCTCACTTCTAAGCCAGGGTATGTGGAGTATGATTTCAATCTCTCAAATTTACTGCTAACCCTCACTACAGTACTCGTATCGTGCCAAAGCAAGCTCCCTTCTGGAGTTCAGAAGATGTAACATGTACTTGAAAATTCACTTTTATCAAGGCTGTGTCACCCAAAAAGATGGAAAGTATTTCTGTATCTTTCGGCCATATTTTCTTGGTTTCAGACTGCATTTCTTGATAATTTATGATCTTTTCTCTCGCCACACAATTTAGGGACCAGTGTGATATTTGCAGGGCTGCTTCTTCATAGGTAGGATTGTTGCTGTATTGGAATGGCAGGCTTGCTAGGTATATGCTGAGTGTCCATTTGCTGGACTTTGTATCTCTCAAGTGTGTCTGCCGGTCAAGAGGTTTTGTGTCACTGGTACTATAATGACAGCAGAGTTTGAACTTGTGTTTGCATGGTAAGCTCTATGAGAAAATATCCTAGTTCTGCTCCACACCCATCGTTGGAAGAGTGTGTGTTAGGGGTGATTGGTGGAGGGATGATGGTCCTATGGGTATAGAGTATATATTTACAAAACTGACAGTGTAGAATTTATACTGCACATACCATGACAGGAATGAAGTTTATTTGTAAGCCAGAGTATGTTGGCTCTGATTTCAGTCTCTCAAATTTACTGCTAGTCAAAGAGAGTCTCCAGGGTAATATGTACAGGCAACCAGTCAAGGCAAGCTGTTTTTTCCCAATATAATTGGAACCATTTCTGTATCCTTCCATCACCTTTTCTTGATCTTTGATTGTATCTCTTGGTACTTGAGGACTTTCTGTCTCCTTAAGTTGTGCTAAATTGTTACTTGGTCTTGATACTTCTGTTATCAATGCAATTCTTGTGTCTGGTTTTCTACCATCAAGCTTTTCATTGGCTGGTCAGGAAATGTCCAAGCTGAATGATCGCAATATAATTTACATGGAGAATGTTTGTGAAAAATGATGACATTAAGGGCCAGATTCTATATATATAGTGCCTTAAACATTTCTGCCTACACGTATTCTATAAGCGACGCCTAGATTTAGGTGCGGTACATAGAATACATTTGGTTGATATTCCAGTGCTTAAAACTACACGCGTCCATTTACACCAATGAAAATGTGGTGTAAACCCATGCAAGTAGATTTACGCGCAGTAGCCATATTCCAGAACAATGGGTGTAAATTTTGGAATGCCCACAAAATACCAATTTCCCCGCCTATAAAACTGTGTGCTTTAGAATTTAGGTGCAGTTAATTACAGAATCTGCTTAGTGAGTTATGTGTGTAATTATTGTCAATTTGTGCTCATTATTGCTTGTTAAGTGCCGTTAAATATGCTGATTAGCTTGTTAAGCCAATTAAGTTAAGCGCATTGTTATAGATTACGCCTGGATTTCGGCGCAGATCTCTAGGCTTGCTATATAGAATTTGGTGGTAAGTGCCTGATTTTATTGCAGGATGCTTCTCCTACATAAGCGTACAACTATGGAATGGCCTCCCAAAAGATGTGAAAACAATCCATGACCACCTGAACTTCAGGAAATCACTAAAAACCAACCTCTTCAAAAAGGCCTACTCCAATGACCCCACGTAAATCTCTTCATCCAGAAACACAGCATGACTATGATCGTACTGGACAACACGCAAACCTCATCTCTTCCGACCCCCTACATATACCTCATTCGATCACTACTCAACCTTGTATTTGTTATCAACCGACTGGGCAAACGCCACTACGGTACTATGTAAGCCACATTGAGCCTGCAAATAGGTGGGAAAATGTGGGGTACAAATGCAACAAATACAAATAAATAAAATGCCTTTGTAAGAAGTCTAAAAGGCGCCTCGTTTATAAAGTCAAGATAGGCCCCTGTGTGCCCTTATAAAATAGACTCCAGAACTTGCTCCGATACACAGATTGGCACCTGCTCCAAAATTAGTGTCAATGTGTGTGTGGATTCTACACATGTACCTGTGTATTTTATTTAATAACATTACAATGGCACCACTCGTGCTGTGGATATATCAATACAAGAAGAAAAGGTCAAAGTAATTGCAGTACCCCCAACACTTTAACTATTTAACTAGACAAGAGGGAGAGGGAGGACATTAGTAGCATAGATTTCTAGCGAAGCGGACCTCTCACAGCGCACGGCTGTCCACAACCTTAATATGTATTAACTCTTGGAGCTGGGACCAACTCGCCCGTGCACACCATAGCCCCCCCCCCCCCCTTAAACTCCTCTTTTCCAATACCCACATTACCCCAACAAGACAATTCTCTCACACGTCAAATAACTCAATAACACACTTATTGGGAATAGCAGTAGGCCGCAGCTTAGTTTATTAAACAACCTTTTAACATTGTAACATCCTTCATAATAGATAATGCCCCCGAGCTACAGCTACAATATGTAGGAAGATCCAAAATCTCCACCGCTGCTCGTCATGTCAGCAAAGCAGCCAATCCGCTTCCAGTCCATCAATGTCAATCTCCTTCTTCCAGCTCTGCCTTGCCAGCAAGATCCCTGCTGTAGGTGTGGACCTCCACACCCGTGAACTAGGTCTTCCGACCCTCCAATTAATAACCTGGCTCATCCCCTTGATGAGTCACCAGCCCTGTAGCTCGGGTTTTCCACTGCTGCGACCTAAGCCAACAGCCTGCCACCACAAACCAGGCCACAAAGGAAACCCCACAACTCTACCCAATGCCCTAGTGGGTGGGTGGGAGGGAAGCTGCCTCCGAGGAGCAGGAACGCCCTGATCCTCGGACGGAGCCTGCTTTTATGAGCTGGCATGGGACCCACCTCATTCCTGTGCCTGCCCAATCCCCCCACCGACACTGCTCAAAAGTTACTAATTGCTTATGACAGGAACTTGTCGACACTGCCCCACCCTAACCACCAGCCAATGGGTTCGCCCTTGCAAGTTGACCCAGGCTGCGGTTAATATGGCCTATCGAGACAGGCTCTTGGGCTTGTCTTTTCTAAATTGTTTGTCACTCCCACCTCCATTCCTACCATACATTTTTATCAAACCATTTTTAATAATACTCCTATTGACAATATCAAAAACTACTTGTTACATATAGCTTAAATAGCAAAAATGGAGACTTAACTGATAAGAAAGATGTAGCACTAGCTGAATTCCAAACACCCGACACCCCATGGTGTTTCGGCTGGCAAAGCCTGCTCCTGAGGCTACACCTCAGCTTAAAACCATAAGTACATAAGTACATAAGTACATAAGTAGTGCCATACTGGGAAAGACCAAAGGTCCATCTAGCCCAGCATCCTGTCACCGACAGTGGCCAATCCAGGTCAAGGGCACCTGGCACGCTCCCCAAACGTAAAAACATTCCAGACAAGTTATACCTAAAAATGCGGAATTTTTCCAAGTCCATTTAATAGCGGTCTATGGACTTGTCCTTTAGGAATCTATCTAACCCCTTTTTAAACTCCGTCAAGCTAACCGCCCGTACCACGTTCTCCGGCAACGAATTCCAGAGTCTAATTACACGTTGGGTGAAGAAAAATTTTCTCCGATTCATTTGAATTTACCACACTGTAGCTTCAACTCATGCCCTCTAGTCCTAGTATTTTTGGATAGCGTGAACAGTCGCTTCACATCCACCCGATCCATTCCACTCATTATTTTATACACTTCTATCATATCTCCCCTCAGCCGTCTCTTCTCCAAGCTGAAAAGCCCTAGCCTTCTCAGCCTCTCTTCATAGGAAAGTCGTCCCATCCTCACTATCATTTTCGTCGCCCTTCGCTGTACCTTTTCCAATTCTACTATATCTTTTTTGAGATATGGAGACCAGTACTGAACACAATACTCCAGGTGCGGTCGCACCATGGAGCGATACAACGGCATTATAACATCCGCACACCTGGACTCCATACCCTTCCTAATAACACCCAACATTCTATTCGCTTTCCTAGCCGCAGCAGCACACTGAGCAGAAGGTTTCAGCGTATCATCGACGACGACACCCAGATCCCTTTCTTGATCCGTAACTCCTAACGCGGAACCTTGCAAGACGTAGCTATAATTCGGGTTCCTCTTACCCACATGCATCACTTTGCACTTGTCAACATTGAACTTCATCTGCCACTTGCACGCCCATTCTCCCAGTCTCGCAAGGTCCTCCTGTAATCGTTCACATTCCTCCTGCGACTTGACGACCCTGAATAATTTTGTGTCATCGGCGAATTTAATTACCTCACTAGTTATTCCCATCTCTAGGTCATTTATAAATACATTAAAAAGCAACGGACCCAGCACAGACCCCTGCGGGACCCCACTAACTACCCTCCTCCACTGAGAATACTGGCCACGCAATCCTACTCTCTGCTTCCTATCTTTCAACCAGTTCTTAATCCATAATAATACCCTACCTCCGATTCCATGACTCTGCAATTTCTTCAGGAGTCTTTCGTGCGGCACTTTGTCAAACACCTTCTGAAAATCCAGATATACAATATCAACCGGCTCCCCATTGTCCACATGTTTGCTTACCCCACCAATATATAATATTCTCAAAGAGCACACAATGCTCAAAAACTAGCTTCAGAATTCAAGAGTAATCATGTATTAGTAAGCTGGAATTTAAAGATTAAGGGGATGATCCTTGAAACAGCTTGGGCAAAATATGAATCATGTCAGATAGTTAGTCTCTGACTCAACATTTTTCCAAAACATCTTCAGACGAGTATTTCATTAAATTATTGATAAAAATAATAAAAAAATACTAGTCACTATTTTAGGATGCTTATTAGGTGTATCATTAGTATTATGCTAACATTGCATTGTATCTCTGGTATTTGAATTCCAGTGCTGTTAAATGTGTATATTTTTGATACTGTATGGTATGGGATTTGCGTGCAAACTTGCCGACCTGTATACCATGGAGGAAAGGAGAAACAGAGGTGACGTGATACAGACGTTCAAATATTTGAAAGGTATTAATCTGCAAACTAACCTTTTCCAGAGATGGGAAGGCGGTAGAACTAAGGGGCATGAATTGAGGTTGAAGGGGGGCAGACTCAGAAGTAACGTCAGGAAGTATTTTGTCACGGAAAGGGTGGTAGATATGTGGAATGCCCTCCCGCGGGAGGTGGTGGAGATGAAAACGGTAATGGGATTCAAACACGTGTGGGATAAACACAAAGGAATCCTGTCTGGAAGGAATGGATCCACGGAATCTTAGCGGAGATTGGGTGGCAATGCCGGTAACTGGGAAGCAAAACCGGTGCTGGGCAGACTTCTACGGTCTACGCCCTGATCGTAACTGAATAGATATGGATGGGCTGGACTGTAAAATTTAAGGGGCTTCGATGTTAGCGTCAGAACTTTTCGTACAAGAACAGTGCTGGGCAGACTTTTACGGTCTGTGCCCTCAGAAAGGCAAGGACAAATCAAACCCGGGTATAAATATAAAGTATCACATACTGTATAAAATGAGTTTATCTTGTTGGGCAGACTGGATGGACCACTGAGGTCTTTATCTGCTGTCATTCAGTTATTTTACTATTGTTATGCTGTTAACAAAATTGTAAGTTTTATGTTAAACTGTACCTACTGTACAGTGCCTTGGGTGAATCTCTTAATAAAGGCGGTTAACAAAGCCCAATAAACAAATAAATAGGATTAGATAAATGTGATTTAAAGTAGTTAACTGCTTGACCAGGGACAAGGTGGGTAATTCTTCTGGATTTTGAACAGCATATAACTTCCAAGTATCACTGCTGAGGTCTGCAGATTAAACATTTTTGAGCTGTGACATTCTCTTGTGGCATTTTATAAAATATGCAGATCCATAACTCTGCCCAAGCTGGGTCACTGGGAAGACTTATGTGCGATGCATGTACTAGTACACACAGTCTTGTACACGCCTAAACACTCAAGCAGTTTTAGGTGTTTTCTGCATGTAAAACAATGTCAAAGTTAAGCGAGAAATTGGGCAGCAGGAGCTTGGTTGGTCAACAGAAAAAGGAGCAGAACTTGTGTAATGAAAGCCAGGTGTGCTAAGGGGACAACTCAGGACACCCTGATATTTTTAACATGTGCATCTGCCTCCCCACCAAGGACTAAAGTGTATTATGAACAAATTCCTGGCTCTGTTACTACAGTCCACAAAACACAAAGGTTTAAAAAATATTTTGGACAAGTTCCAGTTCATAAGTCATTATTAAGATGGACTTGGGGAAAATCCACTGCTTATTTCTAGGATACGCAGCATAAAGGTATTGTTTTGGGATCTTGCCAGGTACTTGTAACCTGGATTGACCACTGTTGGAAACAGGATACTGGGCTTGATGGACCTTTGGTCTGTTCCAGTATTGCAATGCTCTTGTACTTTTTTTTTTTTTTACATTTGTACCCCGCGCTTTCCCACTCATGGCAGGCTCAATGCGGCTTACATGGGGCAATGGAGGGTTAAGTGACTTGCCCAGAGTCACAAGGAGCTGCCTGTGCCTGAAGTGGGAATCAAACTCAGTTCCTCAGTTCCCCAGGACCAAAGTCCACCACCCTAACCACTAGGCCACTCCTCCGCTTAAGCTGCAACCCAAGCTCCCCAAGGTCAACAGAGGTCTCTGATGGTCCATGCATCAGCTTGGGATAATCTTTCCACTAGTGTAAGAAAAGATGTTACAGTTTATATGCCTACCTAACTCCGTGGTAAAAGGAGCCAGTCCAGGTTTTACGTCTGTTACTTCTACCCTGCATGTGCCAGAGTAATCTCAGGTCTGGATTGGCCTCTTCCTGGTGACATAGAGCCTGGTGGCAAGCCTCATCAAAGCCTGTGGAGAACCCAGTTTTCTCCAGGGATTTGTAAGGGTTCTTTTAAAGCCTTGAGTGAAGGTTCTCTGGGTTGTGTGCCGTTTGCAAGGTTCTCTCTTCTGTCCCTAGTGGTGAGCATGGAGAGTTGCACCTGAAGTAATATGACAAGAGGTTCCTTATTGCTTGACAAGTTGAACAACTTTGATTGCTCCATATCACTTTTACTAGTGAGAGCCAATAGCTTGCTGGCTGTACTCCAGTTTGGGCATATTTTCTCCTCCACTGCAGTTTTCCATATGTAGCTGCCACCCTTTCTCAGGCTGCTTCAGCTCTGAATTAGAGGGCCCCCGGTAAACCCAGTTTCCAGAGGACCACCTCCAGGCCCATCCTGGTTTTTGAAACTCACGCGCCAGTGCATGATGGGATTTGTAATCAATACTGCTTCCTGTATGGAATTGGTTGCAACAGGTATCACAAAGTAATTTGAGAAGGGGGGAAGTCAGTGTTAAAAAGCCCGACTGGACTAAATCCTGTATCAGGTTTTCAAGCTCATGCACAATTTTGTTTTTACCAACAGACTTTGATTTATACCTTAACTTTTCAATGCACTTAATTTGAAAGCTTGCAAAATACAAAAAAAAAAAAAAAAAATCACACTTTGGCTTAGCTTCCCTCTCAGGTCTATTATATCCCCTGTTCTCCACAGTCTGGTTGTTAGAAATTCATATCAGGTTTACCTTGCAAACAAAAAACTTTTTTTCCCCCTTTACCATGTGCACAGTACAATCAAGTACAGGATGGAAGGAAGTCTGACCAACATTTTTATGCACTTTGCAAACATGCTACGGTGTGTTTTTACTGACAATCAGTAAATTTACTGCTGTTTCTGGAAACTTGGTTACCAAGCAGTGTTGCACAATTCAGCCACCCTGCAAGGGTGAACCAAGCAATGGACACGTTTGTCCATCACTTTTCAAGCAGTGATCGCTTAACAAATTTTAGGAAAATGTCAGATAGTGAAATCAGCAGCAGAAGGAAGAATGGCCTGGGTGTAGAAAACGACTTGTGAGCCGGGGAACGTTGGCTGGCCCGCTGGTTCCTGCAAGAATGAAAGACCATGAAATACTGTACCAGATCCAGATGACATCATGTATCCAACCCGAAAAACTTTCTGGTTACTGGTACCAGTGTACAAGAAGGAAAAGAAGTATTTCGCATGCCAACAGGGGCGTAGCCAGACTTCGACAGGAGGGGGGTTCAGAGCCCGAGGTGAGGGGCCACATTTTAGCCCTCCCCCGGCACTGCCGACCCCCCCTCACCACCAGCAAAGGTAGGTGACGGCGGCGGCGGGGGAGGGTTGGCGGCAGGAGGGGGTCCAGAGGGTCGTTGGCAGGGGGGTCCAGGGACAAATCTACAGGGGCCCAGGCCCCCGTGGCCCCACATAGCTATGCCACTGCATGCCAAGAGGACAGACAATAGTGGACTCCCTTCTCCCAAAAGAGTGATCTTACAAGTTTGAATGGTTTGTAGTCGAAGATGTTACTGGAGGCAGTCTTTCTGTAAACACACTCTGCAATGTTGGGATTCAAAGACACTTCAGAGCATGTCTGCCAGGGGCGTAGCCAGACACCCAATTTTGGGTGGGCCTGGGCCAAAGATGGGTGGGCAGAAGAACCCTGTCCCACAAGGTACGCAGGAGGGACCGTTGAGAGTTATAAGGCTGGTGGGGCTTGGGAATCCCTGCCAGCCACATCATAGGTGTGCTGCTACTGAGTGGGCCTGAGCCCACCCAGGCCCACCCTTGATTACACCACTGATGTCTGTACTTGTATGTCCTTGAAGGGAAAGTGAATGAGGCAGAAAGATACTGGCCACTGTATGAAGAAAAGCTTAGATATGGAGATACCTTTGATTCTCTATGAAGAAACATATGTTGAAATGATTTTGGGAAGGGCAGAACATGGCACTAATTATGATCATTTTCTAATAACAGGCTTAGGCATGTATGTTAACCAGAGGTGGTGCAGACAGAGAGCCTATCTCCAGGGCGGCCCAACTATTAGGCAAAACTAGGCAGTTGCCTAGGCCAGCAAAACAAGACATCCTAACATTCACACAAACTCCAAGAACATCAGTGCGCACTTCAGCCTGCAGGAAGGGTGGGCGGTTTTCAAAGAGCCCATTTACCTTGGAAATGAGTTTAGGAAATTGCCCGCATTTGTGAATGTGTGATACACACACGCACTACAAAATTTAATATTTACAAGCACGATTAGGGTCCTGAGAGTTAACTGAGGGGGGGGGGGGAGGGGGTTGCATGTAAGGTCCAAGGTTCACTTGATACGGTTGCAGCAACTCTACCTCTCTCAGGGTCCACAGTGCTGTCACATGTCCTATTTGATCTTTTCTCCGCTGCTACGGTTTGGACTCCACTGGAAGCCTGTCCCTGGTCACTGTCTCAGTGAAAAAGAATATCCGTACATTTCTTTGAAGCTTTTGGTTGCATATGAAGCCTGCTAGCTATTTGAATGTCTGTATCATGATGTTTGTTTTCGGTCCCATTAATCACTGGCATAGCAAATACCAGATGTAAACAGCCCTGTGCAGAGACATGTGGTGGAGAATTGTTTCCCCAGTCCAGTCCTGGAGTGCCCTTTGCCAGTCAGGCTTTCAGGATATCCATAATGAACATGCATGAAAGAGATTTGCATATAATGGAGGCAGTGTACGCAAGTCAAGTTCAGGCATATTCATTGTGGATATCCTGAAAACCTGACAGGCAAGCGGTACTCCAGGACCAGACTTGGGAAACACTGTGATAGAGGGGTCATGATTTTCTAATGTAGCTGTCATGTGTTAGCAGCCTCTTCTGCTTTCTCATTCCTCCTTGTGACTTGCATTCTGTTTTGAATCTCGTTTTAACCCTTCCTTCCATTTGAGTTCACCAGACAATCTGCCTTCTTTTTCGTTGCACCTACCCTATGGAAAGCATTACCTTCCAGCTTATGTTTAGAGTCCTGTTAATTAAGATTTGGAGCAGGAGCATCCAACTTCAAACTCCTCTTACTGACTTACAAATGCATTCACTCTGCAGCTCCTCAGTACCTCTCCACTCTCATCTCTCCTTACACTCCTCCCCAGGAACTCCGCTCACTGGGCAAATCTCTCTTATCTGCACCCTTCTCCTCCACCGCTAACTCCAGACTCCATTCCTTCTATCTTGCTGCACCGGTACGTCAAGCTCCATCTCTGGCCGTCTTCAAATCTAAGCTAAAAGCCCACCTTTTTGATGCTGCTTTAACTCCTAAACCTAAACCTTCAACTGTCCCCTATCCCTGATATGTCCTGTCTGTCCTAACTCTTATCCCTTACTTGTCCTGTCTGTCTTAATTAGATTGTAAGCTCTATTGAGCATGGACTGTCTCTCCATGTTCAAGTGTGAAGCGCTGCGTACGTCCGGTAGCGCTATAGAAATGATAAGTAGTAGTAGTATTATTTGGAGCAGGAGCTTCCAACTTCGGCCCTCGCCAGGTTGGGTTTTCAGGATTTCCCCCAATGAATATGCATAACATCTATTTCCATACAACGGAGGAAGTGCATGCAAAGAGATCTCATGCATATTCATTGGGGGAAATCCTGAAAACCCAACTGGACTGCGGCCCTCGAGGACCAAGGTTGGACAACCCTGATTTACAGCCTGCCTTACCTTTTTCAGGAACTGCTTGGAGTACTGACGTGAGCCTGATGAACTGGGTGCTCGGTCAGTCCCAACTCACTCCAGGTCTGCTTCCCTGCAGTCTTGTGATTTCATTTTTTCTCTCTACTTTCCTGTTATTTAATGGTGTTCCTGTCCTTGCTCAATAATTTGTAAAGCACCTTATGCGTCTCTTTGTCGGATGGTATAGTAAGAATCTAAAAAAAGCGTAATTACCCCATAGTACACATGCATACAGGTATGCACAGTGACAAGAAGGCGTGTTCTTTTACATGAGTTGTGTGTATGCATGTTTGGGGTGGAGTTTGGCATTAAGTACACCTGTAGGTTATAAAATACGACTAAGTGCATACTTCAGCGTGTACATCTCCATCAACTCTCGAGCAGGTGTGGCTGCATTTTAGCTGCCATCCTGACAGAAAAGGGGCTGAATGTAGGGAAACGGGACAACCTGGTTGGGATGTTTACTGGGGCGGATGCTGAGTCTTCCAGCACTTGCAGCGGAGCAACAATTTCGCAAAGGCTGCGTGGATAAAAAGAGCAGCAGCGCTCGGCAGCTCTCATGTACAAACGCCTATGCTTAAATTTGGAAGTGGCGATTTCACAGCCCTCACGTTTAAGGACTGGCAGTTATCTAAGGAAGTCTAGAAATGGAATCTAAAGTTAGCTGCTGAATCCGCACCCAACGTTCGGTGTGGAAATGCAGGGACAGATCCCACGGGGACAAACTGTGTCCCCATGTCATTCTCTACTTTGAAGCCTATTAATGAACAGGACTGTTATTTAGGTTTAAGTGATGCAGACAATGTTTTGATTTTTGGGAAAAAACAAGCAAACATGCTGGCCACAACTAGCAAAATTTGCATGGGGGATCCTGTACATCCTGCTACCAACACATCTTCTAAGAAAACATCTTCTATTCCAGGAAGGACTGTGGAAGACAGGAGAATTAGATTGAATCCTGAGATTGTTGATGATTTCTTATTTATCCACAGATTAAAAAAACGTAACAGTGCTTTATAGGGCATATTTTTCCCCTCTAGGGCATATAGAACGGGTTGTATTTTATACCCCTGGACATTTTAACAGTGTGAATTAGGATTCCTTGGTGTAGTAGAAATCACCTATTGTTGGGGTTGGAAGGGTAGAGGGTGGTGGTGGGAAGGAGGGTTATTATAGCTGCTCATTGTTATTATTGTTTTCTATTTGTAATTTATACACAACAGTTGCACAGCATATTGTTCCTTTTTATACTTTAATAAAAAGATATAAATATAAAATCATAAATGTTCAAGGCTTCTGCAGATGAGGACAGAGCCCACGGGGTGGAGACAGGCACAGAACCTGCGGGAATGGGGCGGGGATGGAGACAGAACCTACGGGGACAGGACGGGGCAGGAACCGGGACAAACTTTGTTCCCGTGTCATTCTCTAGCACTAATTCTGTCCCCAAAAGACAAAACTTTTAGTTATTCGGTTCCCTTCTGGTGCTCATTTTGTCAGTACATGACATTCAGCTTCTGTTTAGCACTATTATTATGGATTTCTATCCCTCAGCCATTGCGTGTGGAGTCCTCATCCATTAAATGTGCGGATGGCCTAATGATCTATTTTTCCCTCTGAGGCATTTGGAGATTGACATGTTGACATGACAGATTGGTATCAGGTGTGATAGACATGCAATACTCATAAGTACATAAGCGTTGCCATACTGGGACAGACTGAAGGTCCATCAAGCCCACTATCCTGTTTCCAACAGTGGCCAATCCAGGTCACAAGTACCTGGCAAGGTCCCAAAACATTACAAAATATTTTATGCTGCTTATCCTAGAAATAAGCAGTGGATTTTCCCATGTTAATAATGGCTTATGGACTTTTCTTTTAGGAAGCTAGCCAAACCTTTTTTAAACCCCGCTAAGCTAACTGCTTTTACCACATTCTCTAGCAACGAATTCTAGAGTTTAATTACATATTTGGGTTCATTGTCAAAAAAGAGACAGACGTCCAAAAAGTGACATGTCAGCATTTGGACGTTTATCTCAAAGAAACCTCTTTATGGACGTCTTTCTCTGAAGTCCGTTAGAAGGACATCCAAATCTCAAGAGGGCATCCCAGGGGTGTGTTCAAGGCGGGACTTGGGCTTCTTTCAGCCATAATGGAACAAAGCGAAAACGTCCAGGTCTAAAACTTAGATGTTTTGAGCTAGACCTGTTTTTATAACGAATAAGGCACAAAAGGGTGCCCCAAATGACCAGATGACCACTGGAGGGAATCAGGGATGACCTCCCCTTACTCCCCCAGTAGTCACTAACCCCCTTCCCACCCCCCAAAATGTGATGAAAAACATTACTTGCCAGCCTCTGTGCCACCTCAGATGCTCAGGCCCATCAGAATAGCATGCAGGTCCCTGGAGTAGTCTAGTAGTGGGTGCAGTGCACTGCAGACAGGTGGATCCAGCCTCCAATCTCTCCCTACCTGTTACAATTGTGGAGGAAACTGCGAGTCCTTCAAAACTCACCAGAAACCCACTGTGCCCACCTAGCGGAGCGGAGGAGTAGCCTAGTGGTTAGTGCAGTGGACTTTGATCCTGGGGAACTGAGTTCAATTCCCACTGCAGCTGCTTGTGACTCTGGGCAAGTCTCTTAACCCTCCATTGCCCCTGGTACAAAATAAGCACCTGAATATACGTAAACCGCTTTCAATATAATTGCAAAAAACCTCAGAAAGGTAGTATATCAAGTCCCATTTCCCTTTCCCTATAGGTGCCCCTTTCACCAGTAAGGGTAGTGGGTTTTGGGGGGCTCAGAACACAAGGTAAGGGAGCAATGGTCAGATGTGTACCTGGGAGCAGTTTATGAAGTTCACTGCAGTGCCCACTAGGATGCCCTATTGCTTTCCTGGGATATCAGGGGGACCAGTCTACTAAAAATGTTGGCTCCTCCTAAGTCCCAATGGCTTGATTTTGGACGTTTTACACTTGGACGTTTTTTTTCCGAAAATGGCCGAAAAACAAAGACGTCCAAATCACAGGACGTCCATAGTATTTTCGAAAGCAAAAGATAACTGTCCATCTTTTTTGAAAATGACCTTCTTTCCTGTTCGAAATTTGGATGTCTTTGTAAAATGTCCAAATTCTTATTTAGACGTTTCTTTTTCGAAAATGCCCCTCACTGAGTGAAGAAATATTTTCCTTGATTTCTTTTAAATTTACTACTTTGTATCTTCATTATGTGCCCCTAGTCCTAGTATTTTTGGAAAGAGTAAACAAGCGATTCATGTCTACCTCTTCAACTCCACTCATTATTTTATAGACCTCTATCATATCTCCCCTCAGCCGCCTTTTCTCCAAGCTGAAGAGCCCTAGCTGCTTTAGTCTTTCCTCATAGGGAAGTCGTCCCATCCCCTTTATCATTTTCATCACCCTTCTATGTACCTTTTCTAATTCTACTATATCTTTTTTGAGATATGGTAACCAGAATTGAACACAGTATTTAAGGTGCCATGGAGTGAGACAAAGGCATTATAACATTTTCCATTCCTTTCCTAATAATACCTAACATTTTATTTGCTTTCATTGCCACCGCAGCACACTGAGCAAAGGGTTTCAAAGTATCGTCAACGATGATTCCTAGATCCTTTTCCTGGTCGGTGACTCCTAACATGGAACCTTGCATCATGTAGCTATAGTTCAGGTTCCTCTTTCCCATAGACATCATATTCTCTGGACACCTCTTATTCAGAATCTAGTCTGTTTGTCTTGACTAGAAGGTAAGCTCAACGGAGCAGGGATCATCCCTTACGTACATCTGTACAGAGCTGCATGTCTAGTGGCATTAAAGCAGGGGGTTCTCAACCCAGTCCTCAGGACACACCCACCCAGTCAGGTTTTCAGGATACCCACAACGAATATGCATGAGCTAGATTTGCATATAATGAAGGCAGTGCATGCCAATCTAGGGACATCCTGAAAACCAGACCGGCCAGGTGTATCATTAGAGAAACGACAATTAGCAGTGATAATCACAGAGGATTAAACTGTTTGTTCTGGGGAAGTAAAGCTCCCTGTTTTGTTTTGTTTTCTGAAAATTTCCTCATCTGTCCTGGAGACCTTTGGAGTGGAAGAGGGCGGGAACTGAGCAGTGACTGGTGGGTGGGATCTGCCAGGCAACTCCAGCAGCCACCTAAACAGGAACTTTCAGTTTGCTTGAGCAGTCAGTGCACCCATCTGGCTCTCTCTCTCTCTCTGCATCCCCTATAACCGGTGGTGGTGCTGCACGATGTCCGGCTACTCCACCAACATGCGGGTTAAGCTACCCCTGCTCTGCATCATCCTGGAAGCTATCACCATCCTCCTTTTTGCAGTTTTTGTACGCTATGACACCGAGACAGATGCCCACAAATGGCACCAAGAGCTCCATGACCACAACAAAACCAACATTGACAACGACTTCTACTACCGGTACCCGAGTGAGTAGGATTGCTTTATTGATTTCTAAAACTTTGATATCCTACCTTACATTCAAAAACAGCAGCAAAGCCATTGCAATGAAATGTTAACATTTTAAATGACTGTTTTGGGGATGTATAGAGGACCAGCTGGTTCCAGATTCTTAGGGACAGGTTGATCCAATCCTAAACACTTTCCTGCCCTAGTACTTGCAAAGAGATGCAGCTATTTTTTCTTAACAGAAACCCAATGATAAATAAGAACTACATTTCCCTGCATGCACTAGGGGAAAAACCTGGACTGGATCAGCTGTCCCCCATCGACAAGGAACTGTGTAGTCACCTTACTTTGCATACTAGAAGTCCAGGTGAACTTGGTCATGCTTTGCCCTCCCCCCCCTCCCCTCCTTGAGGACTTTCACCAACGCCCTTAAGTTCAAACATTTTATTGAAGTTTTTATAACAAAGAGAATATAACGAGGCGAATAACATAAAACATAAAATAATATCATTGTCATTACAAGTGGAGGAGTGGCCTAGTGGTTACAGCACCGGTCTTGCAATCCAGAGGTGGCCGGTTCAAATCCCACTGCTGCTCCTTGTGATCTTGGGCAAGTCACTTAACCCTCCATTGCCTCAGGTACAAACCTCAGGTACAAACTTAGATTGTGAGCCCTCCTGGGACAGAGAAATATCCAGAGTACCTGAATGTAACTCACCTTGAGCTACTACTGAAAAAGGCGTGAGCAAAATCTACATAAATAAATAGACGCACTGGGGGCAAATCCAGGACTGGCTCAGCCCGATCCTGGTGAGCTCAATCCTGTCACTGCCTACTGCATTAACCAGGACCCTATCTCCATGGAACAGTCCAATAGCTTTGTTATCTCTTCATGTAGAAGAGGGGGACAAATGTGGAAATTGCTAATGTTACTGGCATCCATACTTGAGCTAGGCCCTAGGAAAAGATTAGTTTATCTCACCAGAGGAAGGAGGAGGGGTGGGAGCTGCATAAAATGGGGTTATTCGGGGTATAGGGACAGGTTGGTCACCTTCACTTAACCTTTAAAAACTGGGACATGCTGTTGGGATGTTTCACTGTTTTGTACTTTTTTGGGATCTTGCCAGATATTTGTGACCTGGACTGGCCACTGTTGGAAACAGGCTGCTGGGTGGTTATTGTATTGAAAAATTATTTTTTTTTAAACAAAAACAAGTATAAATTCAAATACAGCAGAGCCAGTGGTGGGAGGCGGGGCTGATGGTTGGGAGGCGGGGATAGTGCTGGGCAGACTTTTATGGTCTGTGCCCTGAAAATGACCGATACAAATCAAAGTAGGGTATACACAAAAAGTAGCACATATGAGTTTATCTTGTTGGGCAGACTGGATGGACCGTGCAGGTCTTTTTCTGCCGTCATCTACTATGTTACTATGTTGATGGACCTTTGGTCGGTCCCAGTATGGCAACACTTATGTACTTATGAATGACTTGTCTAAGTCAGAGAGATTTGCCTATACAGAAGCACTTTACAGCCAAGTTGTTATGAGGTGCTGGGGAATGCCACAGACGGCAGACGCAGCATAAGCTCCTGCTTTCGGTCTTCTGCTCTTCAGGCAAACACCTTTCCAGCATTCCTTGTGAGGAGAGAAAATTGCCTGAGGAATTCTAATGCAGTCTTCATACTTTGCGAATCTCTGCAAAGTCTTTGAGACGTGCCCCTCTCTGTTATTCACTCTGGGGCTGGGATTGGGGTGTGGATGGTCAGATTTGCACCTATGCTCTGCCCCCACAGCTTTGCTGAAATATAGATGGCATTCAGCACGTTGTTGTGTCCAATAATCGCACAGCTGTCTCCTGCAGGGTCAGTGGATTTATGGTTAGGAAATCCAGTCTTCTCGATCCTATGCGCCAAAGAGATCATTTCCAGGAATTACTATCCCTTCTACCTCACTGCCTCACATGGTGCAGCGAATAAAGACAATCCCCGGGCATTTCTATCCCTTCTACCTCACTGCATCACATGGTGCAGGGAATAAATTTTTTTTTTTTAAATTATTTATTTATTGAATTTCAAATTTTACAAGTACACAAACTTGATAAGAAAATTGGCAAAATGAGGTTACAATGTCAGGAAAAAACATACTATTTTATAAGAGTCTCCTCAAACCAATATAAGTCCACGTTGAGGAGTTCAAAATACAATTATTGTTGAAGATATAACAGGCAAAAAAAATAAAATCAATTACAAAGAGTAGGCGGACGTAAGTTAGACACTACTTTTAATTTCAAACATTATTACTAGTTGGAGAAGTTAATCCAACTGTCCTTCTAGATGTAATAAATGTCTCTAGTTGGGAGGAATCATAAAACACAAATTTTTCAGACCGGTAGGTAACTAAACATTTGCACGGAAATTTTAAAAAGAAAGTTGCTCCCATTTGAATCGTTTCCTGCTTCTTCTGAAGAAATCTTTTTCGACGCATCTGTGTTTCCCTCGATACATCGGGGTATACATTGATTTTTAATCCCTTGATAGTCTTTTCACGATATTTATAAAATAATTTTAATATCCAAAGTTTGTCCGGAGACAAAGCAACCGTAGCCACTAAAGTAGCTGGTATTACTTGATCTGTATTTGAGGATTCTAACAAAGCTGATACATCAAGAGGTTGATTTTCTAATATATGTTGGTTCCTAGGTGGGAGATAGAAAACTTGTGCAAATGGAGGTATATTCTCCTCATTTATCTGAAGAATTTCTTTGAAGTATAGTTTTAACATCTCCCTTGGAGCCATCGTAGTCAAATAAGGAAAGTTTATAAATCGTAAATTATTACTCCTAGAAAGATTTTCCAATATCTCTGCTTTCCTTCTTAAATTAGTTAGATCTTTTAACATGGTATATTGAAGTTCTTGCAATTGTTGTATATCTTTCGCCTGTTTTTCAACTTGTATATTCAACTGTTTTACTTTATCTTCCACTCTTTCAGTATCTTGTCTGACTTTTTGTATTTGAGGTATTAATACCTTACCCAAATCAACAATAAGTGTCCAAGGCAGTGCAACGTTACTTCGGGAGGTTTAGTTTGCAAAAGTGCAAATGAAAAAGTTCCTACCTCTGATTGTAAGGAAATACCTGCCACACCAGAGACATTTTGTTCCTCCGTCGTTGTTTCAGCCATCGTTATCGGTACTACTCCTTCGTGATCTTCTTTTGCCCCCAATCTTCCTTCTTCTATCTCCCCTTCCGGGATTAGAATTGGAGACGCCATAACTGGAGGGCCGAACCCACGAGGCACAGGAGGAGGAGGAGGTGTTCGAACGTCAGGGCTTAGAGAAACTTCCAGCTCTAAGGTTTCCTGCGCACCTTCAACAAGCGCAGGAGACAACAGCGAGCCGCTCACCGGTGTACTAGCGTCTGGAGCCCGCTAGAGAAAAGAATCGATCGGGCCACTTCGAGTCAGGGTTCCAAGCCGTTGGGAGGCTAAGGCAGCGGCTTTCCCCCTTCTCTTGGGCATTCTGAGGAATAACTGTGGGTAAAGCACCTCAGTCTTGAAAAAGGTAAATTCAGCAGGAGCTCTTAAATGCGTCCGTTCTACTCGGTGGCCATTTTGAACTCCAGAATCCGCAGGGAATAAATTTACTTATTACTTCAGTACATTTATACCCCTCCTTTTGCCACAGTGTTGCAGCCCCAAAGCGGCTTACAAAGAACCAAGTAAATAAATACATTACAGTTACATTACAGTAGTTAGAGCGGGAGAACAAAATAAGAAGATAGGATAGGATAAGGAGGGAAGGGTAAGGGAGGCAAAGATGAACGGTGAAAGTCCTGGCGGGCCAAGGGGGACGATGGAGATCCAGATTAGACAGAGGGGCTGGAGCAAGTCCTGGCAAGACGATCCTCGGACAAGCACTGGGGAAAGCAGCAACAGCAGGCGGCCAGGAGAGAGGCAACGATCACCAGAAGCCAATGAAAACCGTAGACCAACGGCGCAGATTTCAAGATGGAGAATCGAACAGTCCTCCTCCGCAGCTCCAACTGTCGGGACTCTCTGAGCCAGGACAGCAAAGGCAATGAAGATCGGGAAAGAGGCAGCCACAGCAGACAATACAGCAGACCTTGGCTCCTCGGACCGAAACAAGCACAAGCCCGATGACGAGCAGATGATCCAAAGCCGGACGCCGATGAATTTCCTGAGGGCCCTCAAGATCAGCAGAGCAGGCCACATGAGCAGGGACATCGCGACCAAGATGACAGCACGAACTGCCACATCAAAACTGGCGAAAAGGAGCGGCACCAGGACCCCGCAGCATCAAGGAAAGTCGGCACGACCAAACTCGGGCCATCACTCAGCCAACTGGCAACTGAATGATGGTGAGCTCCGAGGTGTTATCAGGAGCTAACAGTTCGTTAGCCCGTTAGTCAGCCGCCATATTGACAATCCCCGGGCATTTCTATCCCTTCTATGTCACTGTATCACATAGTGCAGGGAATTAAGACCATCCCCAGGTGTTTCTGTCTCCTCTATCTCACTACATCCCAAGGTATTTCTCTCTCTTCTATCTCCTTGTATCACACAGTGTAGGAAATAATGACCATCCTTAGACCTTTCTATCCTTTCTATCTCATTGTATCACATGGTGCAGGGAATAAAGATCCTCCTATCCCTGAGCCTTTCTATTTATCTACAAACAAAGGTATTAATCTACAAACAAACCTTTTCCAGAGTCGGGAAGGTGGTAGAACTAGAGGACATGAACTGAGGTTGCAAGGAGGCTGACTCAGGAAGAATGTCAGGAAGTACTTTTTCACAGAGAGGGTGGTAGGTACCTGGAAAGCCCTCCCATTGGAGGTGGTGGAGATGAAAACGGTAATGGAATTCAAAAATGCGTGGGATAAACACAAAGGAATCCTGTATAGAAGGCATGGAACCAAACAAGCTTAGCAGTGATTAGATTGGAACACCAGGAATTGGGAAGCAAAGCCAGTGATGGGCGGACGTCTACGGTTTGTGCCCTGAATGTGACTGGACAGATTCAGCTTCAGTAGCTGGAGAACAAGTACCAGGCAGAGTTCTAAGCTCTGTGGTCTGATCATGGCTGGACAGAAAGGCCAGTGCCAGGCAGACTTCTACTGTCTGTGCCCTGATAGTAGCTGGACAGATCTGGATGGGCTGGAGAGGGGCTTCGATGACAACTTCAGAAGTTGGAGAACAAGGCCAGTGCCGGGCAGAATTCTACAGTCTGTGCCCTGAGAATGACAAGGATAAATCAAGCAAAACCACAAACAGCAAAGATGACAAAAAGTCCCAAAGTAAAAGGTGCGGTATAGCAACGTATTGGTAGGTATCAAAAGACTCAACACGAGCCACGTTTCGGTCATATGGCCTGCCTCAGGAGTCAATACCAACAACTTCATAGCTAAAACTTCTTGAGGAAAGCACAAACTGCACTAAATCCCGGATTTTCTTTGAAGTGCGACATTTCTTCTTGGTATTTCTGAAACTGCATTATTTTTCATTTTGCTCACACCTTTTTCAGTAGTAGCTCAAGGTGAGTTACATTCAGGTACTCTGGATATTTCTCTGTCCCAGGAGGGATCACAATCTAAGTTTGTACCTGGGGCAATGGAGGGTTAAGTGACTTGCCCAAGATCACAAGGAGCAGCAGTGGGATTTGAACCGGCCACCTCTGGATTGCAAGACCACTAGGCCACTCCTCCTTTCTACAAAACTGTTCATTTCAGGTATCATGGCGTTCATCCTTATCTCCTCAGCCGCTTCATTGTGGGGTCCCACAGGGCTCCATCTTATCCCTGACTTTGTGTAATCTATTCCTTAGTACTTTGGCACTTTTAGGGGTCCTTTTACTAAGCCGCGGTAAAATGTGGCCTGCGGTAGTGTAGGCGCGTGTATTGGGCGCACGCCAGGCCAGTTTTTACCGCATCTACAAAAAAGGGGGGGGGGTTAATGGGAGGGGAAAAAGGGCCTGCGGTAAAAATGAAACCAACATGCAACCAAAACCGGCCTGAGCCCTTAACGCCACCCACTGATCTATCGGTAAAGGCTCATATGCTACCCATGCAGTGACTGGTTGGCGTGTGCCAAGTGCCGATTACTGCTGGAACAGGCAGGCATAGGAGGAAATAAATAATTCATCCAGGCATTATGGGCGCACGCCAAATCTGAAATTACCACCAGGAGGGAAGGCTGGCCTGGTGATAGTCTCATTTTGATGCATGCTACACGTGCGTAGAGCCTACCACGGCTTAGTAAAAGGGCTACTTAGCCCAGGAATATGGCATTAGTGCCTAATATGTCGACGATATCCTCCGACTTCATTATACTAAAGCAGATTCCCTGGACTTATCTCCTTTAATAACCTGTTTAGGTGCTGTTTCTACTTGGCTTCATGACCATAGGCTTGTGCTAAATCAATGCAAGACTACAGCTTTCTAACTTACTGGCCACGGCCCTGTTCCGTCACTCACCCCCCACCTTATCTGGTCTACCAGTTCCAACGATTACATCCTTTAAGTATTTAGGAGTTATATAGATTCACATTTAACTTTCACTCAACATATATCAGCAGTATTAAAATCTGTTTTTTTTCTTTTTGTCAGATTCGAGCCATGAGAAGCTATTATTTGAAGCCTTACATAGACCCTTCCTCTTGTGATATTGATTACTATAATGTTGTTTTTGCAGGAATTACTCAAGCGAACATAAAACATTTGCAATCACTACAGAACATGGCTTCACGCCCTACTTTGTCACATAGTAACATAGTAAATGATGGCAGATAAAGACCTGAACGGTTCATTCAATCTGCCCAACAGTCATACGCATTATCAAGATCCTTACACCTAAGGATCCTTACATCTCTGGAAAATATTTGTTTCTATATTAATACCTTTCAAGTGATTAAACGTCTGTATCATATCTCCCCTGTCCCTCCTCTCCTCTAAGGTATACATGTTCAGGTCTTCCAAGCCCCATACCGTTTTTGTCACCTTCCCCTGGTCCGCTTCAAGTCTTTTTACATCTTTAGCAAGATACAGCCTCCAAAACTGAACACAATACTGTAGGTGGGGCCACACCAACATCTCCTTACATCTCTCTATACAGCCTAGCATCCTTCTAGCTACACCACCGTCTTGTCACAATGTTTCGTTGCCTTCAGATCCTCAGATTCTATCACCCAAGGTCCCTCTCTCTATCTGTGCATATCAGGCTTTCAACTCCTAGCACATATGACTCCCTTGGATTTCTATTCCCTAAGTGCATCATTCTGCACTTCTTTTGCATTGAATTTTAATTGCCAAACATTAGACCATTCTAACTTTTGCAGATCCTTTTTCATGTTTTCCATTCCCTCCAGGGTGTCTGCTCTGTCACAAATCTTGGTATCATTTGCAGAAAGGCAAACCTTACTTTCTAACCCTTCCGCAATGTTGCTCACAAATATATTGTCAGAATCAGCCCCAGCACCGATCCTTGAGGCACTCCACTACTCACCTTTCCTTTCTCCGAGTGAATTCCATTAACCACCACCCTCTGGCATCTGTTTGTCAACCAGTTCCTAACCCAGTCATGCAGGATGATACGACCACTTATCTCCAATATTTCAGTGCCTACATTGGTAACTGTTAATCGTTAGTACTTTACTATTGATTCAAAAAGCATTACACATGGGTCTCCCTGATTACTTAGCTTCGCATTTTATACCTTATGTCCCAACGTGTTTTCTAAGATTCATCAATGATCATAGACTTGTCCTTCCTGGAATTTCTAGGGTGAAATGGGAAAGTAGAAGAAATTGTTTTTTTTTCTTCTTAACTCCCTCTCTTTGGATTAATTTCCCTCTAACCCTTCGTTCAGAACATAATCTGACATATTTTAAGACTGCTCTGAAAACACACTTTTTTCAGCTTGTTTTTGGAGGGTCATTGGGATCCCGGGCAGGAGAAAGACTTGATTAATATGATTTGATGTTTAATTAATATCCTATTTAGACAGCTATTATAATATTTTCTTTTCTTTATTGACTTTATGATCCTTTGAATGCTTGTGTCTTTCTTATTTCTTGCTTGAGTTCCTTTTCCATGATATTATTTATTTGGATTTGTGTAAACTGCTTAGACGTGTCCTTCAAATTAGGAGGTGTATAAAATTGCATAATATACATAAACATAAAGACAATCCCCAGTTCTTCATATTCCTTTTATCTCACTGTATCACACAGTGTAGGGAATAATGACCATCCACAGGCCTTTCTATCCCTTCTGTCTCACTTCATCCCATGGTGCATGGAATAAAGATCCTCCCAGCCCAGAGCCTTTCTATCCTTTCATATTACACCTATACCCAAGCCTTTCTGTCCCTTAGATTTTGGCTCCAAAACCTGTCCTGCGGGTCGGAACTCCAGCCAGTCAGCTTTTCTGTATATTCTCACTGAACATGCACGAGAGAAATTTGCATGCAGTGGAAGCAGTGCATGCAAATCAATCTCATGAATATTCATTACACAGAACTATAGAAAACCTGACTGGCTGGGGTTTCCCCAAGGTTGGGTGTGGGAACCACTGCTTTCAATTGTGTACCCACTAGAGACAGAGAAAGTACCTGCTTTGGTTGTATCAGAGAAAGGAGGTATATCCAATCCATGACCTTTACTACATAGTAAGTGCCGGCAGAAAAAGACCTGTACGGTCCATCCAGTCTGCCCAACAAGATAAACTCATATGCGCTACTTTATATGTATACCTGACCTTGATTTGTATCTACCATTTTCAGGGCACAGACCGTAGATGTCTGCCCAGTACTAGCCACGCCTCCCAACCACCAGCGCTGCCACCCAATCTCCGCTAAGCTTCTGAGGATCCATTCCTTCTGAATATGTTTATCCCATGCTTTTTTGAATTCCGTTACCGTTTTCATCTCCACCACCTCCCTCGGGGAAAGCATTCCAAGTATCCACCACTCTCTCCATGATGGATACCTGGAATGCCCTCCCGAGGGAGGTGGTGGAGATGACTCTTTTCTATCTCATTGTATTGCGCCTTAGTTATATCAAGTTCTTGTTTACTGAAAGTCAGGCTCTGTTGACATAGCAAGTCCTTTTTCTGCCCCCACCCCCATTGGCTCTTTCTAGTTCCTTAGGGTGAGTATTGTTGGAGATGTCCTAATAAGCTTAGGTTATTGAAATGGAAAACCTGAGAATCATTTGTACCTCTTACTCAGCTTTCCAAAAGTTCAAAGCCAGGTCCAGCCACAGAATAAAACAAAATTATTACATCAAAATCTCGCATTAAATGCAATAAAGCAACAAAACAAATAAAAAGACCCGATAAACTAAAAATGAACATCTAAAGAGCCCTGGGTTTCAAAGCTGTTCCGAAAATCTGCAGGTTTTCCAGTGAGGCACGTTTTCTTAGGTGGCAATTTCCATAAATGAGGCCAAGTGCTCTTTCTCAAGACTGGGTGGGTCTTGGAGAACACCGAGTACCTCAGAGGCTTCACTTGCTGATTCCTATGTATGGAAGGAGGTTTGGGTGAGGCCCACTTGGCGGCAGAAATTGAAATTTATAGCCCTCAAACGAACTATTGAAAAGGGTTACTAAGCAAACTGTTTGTAAAGCTCTGGGATTGTGGCAGGAGTTTTCCCTCCCCATAAAACTTCAGACTTTTGTTGATTAAGTTATAAATTGTTGGTATTCATCCAAGCAATTCAGCTGCAGCAAAGATATTAGGATTGAAATTCATTACAATACACAGTAGTATATCATCTGTTTTAAAAGTCATATTGAACATTAGAATACTAGAGAACTTCCCCCCTGGGATGAGATTTAAATGCTGAACAGTATAGGTGTTACTATTGACCCTTAGGTCGAGATTCAGCAGGGAAGCTTCTCAATGGCCCTAAAAAATAATAAAGACAATGGGGGTGACAAAGCCCAGGATGCACATGGATAGCTGGCTATAAGTTGCTCTCCAGAAGCTGGATCCTCACTCCGCCCAGCCAGCATGACTGGAAGTTTTACTTGTTCCAAAGATGAAATGGGTTCTCTGCAGATTTACAACAGCTTAGATGGGATGAATATGAGTTTTCCAAGACCATATATAGCCCTACTGCATCATGATGTTGTGTTTCAGTATGGCCATCGTTGGGTGAGCTTGCAGATAAAAGTGATGGCCAGGTGAAGCTTGTGAGTGACTAGAACATAACTAACAAGGGGTTTACTTTTGGGGGGGGGGGGGCTAATGACAGAGCAATAAACAGCTTCCATTGTCCCAGTATGAAAGTGCCTTTTGGATAGACTTGATTTTCTGGGTGGTGGAGGGAAAAATCTACTTAGCTGATGATGGCATCTTCTGCATTTATCAGTTGTCTTGTAGGAGATGTCTACAAAGCTCTGAAGAAGCCTGAAAGCAACACTTTTTCATAGAAAGAAGGCGAACCTGCTATCCAGGGAGAGGAGGGGAGGATGTATGTCAGTGGCAGAGATTTATGATGGGAGGCAAATAAATTCATGCAACGACCAAAGAGCTTATATAAGTATTTTTCAATAGGAAAAGTTGTTTGCATGCATCAGACCCTTCATTAATGAACAATTACATCAAGGCAACTGCTGGAAGCCTTCTAGGGAAAACTGTATCAAGTCTTGCCAAAGGGAGATGAGGGTTGCGTGCTTGGGAGTAGGGGAGGGGTTCTTGGTTGAACTGCACCCGCCTCTTTTTCATTTTCCCACTGGAGTCAGACTACTCCAGGGCAGGGAGGGGGAAAGATGCTGTTCTCAAAGATGGCACCAAAATGTTGTTGATTGCTGCAGGGAAGAGGGGCTGCAGGACAGGGCCAGCCATGAGAGAGACTAGGCGGTCACCTAGGGACGCAGCTTCTGGGAGGAAGCAAAGAGCAGCTGCAGTCAATGCAAACCAATAGATCTTGTCATCTACACAAACTCACAGAACTGCAGTGCACACTTCACCTACAGGGAGGTGGCCAATGTGAAAATAAGCACAGTCAAAAAGGCATCAAGGGCCTTCAAAGCAGGGGCGTAGCCTGACCCAGAGTTAACATGGAGGGTGGGCACTAGGCATATAGGTGTGAGTAGTGTTTGGTATACTCTTAAATAATGTCTTAGACTGCACTTGATAATGGATTTCTAAGTAAACAGTCTGGCCTGCATCAACATAAACCACATGCACGCTTATGGAAACTACTACTACTACTATTTAGCATTTCTATAGCGCTATAAGGCGTACGCTGCACTGCACAAACATAGAAGAAAGACAGTCCATGCTCAAAGAGCTTACAATCTAGTAGACAAAAAATAAAGCAAACAAATCAATTAATGTGTAGAGGAAAGAGGAGAGGTGGGTAGGTGGAGGCGAGTGGATACAAGTGGTTACGAGTCAAAAGCAATGTTAAAGAGGTGGGCTTTCAATCTAGATTTAAAGATGGTCAAGGATGGGGCAAGACGTAGGGGCTCAGGAAGTCTATTCCAGGCGTAGGTTGCAGCGAGACAGAAAGCGCGAAGTCTGGAGTTGGCAGTAGTGGAGAAGGGAACAGATAAGAAGGATTTATCGATGGAGTGGAGTGCACGGGAAGGGGTGTAGGGAAGGACGACTGTGGAGAGATACTGGGGAGCAGCAGAGTGAGTACATTTATAGGTTAGTAGAAGAAGTTTGAACAGGATGCGAAAACGGATAGGGAGCCAGTGAAGCGACTTGAGGAGAGGGGTAGTATGAGTAATGCGACCCTGGCGGAAGACGAGATGGGCAGCAGAGTTTTGAACCGATTGGAGAGGAGAGAGGTGACTAAGTGGGAGGCCAGCAAGAAGCAGATTGCAGTAGTCTAAACGAGAGGTGACAAGGGTGTGGATGAGGGTTTTGGTAGAGTGCTCGGAAAGAAAGGGGTGGATTTTACGAATGTTGTAAAGAAAGAAACGACAGGTTGGTGCACGCGATGTTCGTTTCCAGGCTCCAGCGGCAGCGTCCGACACTCCGTCTCCATTTCCCTCTCTGTTCCGCCCTCTGACATCATCACGTCTTTTGACGCGAGGGCGGGACAGAGAGGGAAGTCTCTACTGCGCATTTGCAGGTGAGTCGGTCACTTGCCATTTATATGTGTGATATCTCAAGTCAATGATGAGCAATGCAGGGCTGGATACGGACCTAACGCCTTTGCTGAGTCCATGATATTTCGCTTATTCAATGTTGATCTGTTTAATGGGAGCCACTGTAGTTCAGACCAGTAAACCTGCTGCCCTGATCTTCATCTACCCAGAGCAGGACTATCCCGGTCTATTCTCACACAAAAGCCTCTTGGCACAGCCAGCCTTCTCCAGCTGCTCCTTTCCAGCCTCTCCTACCCATGGTGCTGAACACAAGTTGAAGGCAGGAAGGTGGAACCAAGAAAACAGTTTGTATTTCCACTCTGTGGAAAATACTACTACTACTACTATAAATCACTTCTATAGCGCTACCAGTTGTACGCAGTGCTTTACAATTGAACATGAAGAAAGACAGTCCCTGCTCAAAAGAGCTTACAATCTAAATCAGGACAAACAAACAGGATCAATAAGGATAAGGGAAGGACAGACAAAAGGACACGATAAGATAAAAGTGACAAGTCAGGAGTCGAAAGCAGCATCAAACAGGTAGGCCTTTAGCCCGGATTTGAAGGCAGCCAGGGATGGAGCTAGACGTAATGACTCAGGAAGTGTGTCCTATTTAGGAAGAATGCGGACTCTCTATAAAAAGTATGTTCTCCTTGGGAAGAATGTGCACCAGGGACGTAGCTGCTATGGGGCCACGGGGGCCTGGGCCCCCGTAAATTTGGCCCTGGACCCCCCTGCCGACGCCCCTCTCAACCCCCCCGCCAAGCCACTGTCGCCGTCTGTACCTTTGCTGGCGGGGGACCCCAACCCCCGCCAGCCGGAGTCTTCTTCCTGCGTTTGGTTTCTTCTGAGTCTGACGTCCTGCTCCACGTACAACGTGCAGGATGTCAGACTCACAGAAACAGAACGAAGCCCTGCAGATCGCAAGGCTTCGTTCTGTTCCTGTGAGTCTGACGTCCTGCACGTTGTACGTGCAGCAAGACATCACACTCAGAAGAAACCAAACGCAGGAATAAGACAGCTGGCGGGGGTTGGGTCCCCCGCCAGCAAAGGTACAGATGGCGACGGATGGCGGGCGGGTCGAGGGGGGGTCAAACTTGTTAGAGTTGGTGCTGGCGGCGGCAGGGGGGTTGTCGGCGATGGCAGGGGGGGCGGCGGTGCCAGGAGAGGCTAAAATGTGCCCCCTCACCTCGGCTCTGGCCCCCCCTACCGCTGAAGTCCAGATACGCCCCTGATGTGCACTCTTTGAGAAAAGTAAGTGCTCGTTAGGAAGAATGCACACAATTGGTGAAAAGTTAACCTTAGGAACAAGGTGCACTTTTTGTGAAAAGTGTGTGCTCCTTAGGAAGAATGCACACTCTTTGTGAAAAGTAAGTGCTTGTTAGGAAGAATGCACACAATTGGTGAAAAGTGCACCTTAGGAACAGCATGCACTTTTTGTGAAAAGTGCACCTTAGGAACTGCGTGCACTTTTTCTGAAAAGTGTGTGCTCCTTGTGAAAACTGTGCTCCTTAGAAAGAATGCACACTCTTTGTGAAAAGTAAGTGCTCATTAGGAAGAATGCACACAATTGGTGAAAAGTGCACCTTGGGAACAATGTGCACTTTTTGTGAAAACTGTGTGCTCTTTAGGCAGAATGTGCATTTTGTGAAATGTGTGTACTTTTTAGAAGGAATGAGGAGTAGCCTAGTGGTTAGTGCAGCTGACTTTGATCCTGGGGAACTGAGTTTGATTCCCACTGCAGCTCTCACCACAGCTTACCACACAGAATTCCCTTCTTCCCTACTCATGTCAAGAACCTATTTTTTTCAGATTCAAAATGTTCTTGAATTCTTGGTTCTTTGAACAGGCCTTTTGAGGTGACGAGAGATGAAGATTTCTGCTTCTGTCCAGTTTCCTTTTTGTGTTCTTATACCCTTTTTTTTATTTTATTGCTATAAACCACCTTGATGTGGTTTTAAAGGCTGTCAATTCAACAAATATAGTAACATAAGGCCCTTTTACCAAACTGTGATGAAAAGTCAAATGGGTCAATGGATTCTTTTTCTAGTTTTTGAATTAATGATCACGCACTCATTTTCCCATTAGGGTGCGAGCCTATTTTGTAGGCAATGCAGCTGCGCTTAGCGCAGAACATGCCTACTCTCCGTGGAAAACACGCACAGATCACAAAATGTCCGCAGGACATCTGAGCACGCCCCACGCTAAGGTTTTTTGGCTGTGGTAAGCACACTTTAGTGCTTACCGCAGCTTATTAAAAGGATCCCATAGTACATGTTGGCAGATAAAGAACTGTACGGTCCATCCAGTCTGATGGGTCAATGTTTGGGCTATGGTGGTCAGCGCCACGGGCTTCTTATACTCAGCTCCAGATCTTACCCCAATTTCGGTGCTGAATATCTGTGTATGTCCAGCTGCCATGGCTTAGCCGGGTACCCGATATTCAGCTCAGTACCCAGATAAAGTTAGGACAGTCCTATTTGATGGCCTAACCTTATCCAGGCACTTTTACCCAGTTATTTATTAGGATTTATTTACTGCCTTTTTGAAGGAATTCACTCAAGGCAATGTACAGTAAGAATGAATCAAACATAAGCAATAGACAATTACAGCAGTAAAAATATTCAAATAACAATACAAAGTATGGCAAAGTCTACTACTTACAATGTCAACACAATATGTAACAGAACATTTTATTTATTTATTTATTATATTTGTATCCCGCACTTTCCCACTAAAAGCAGGCTCAATGCGGCTTACATAATAATAGGTAACAGAATTTTGTTATGTAAAGTAGGAAATTAAGTATAACATAATAGAAGGATGGATGGGTAGTAAATGGATGGATAGGTAGGTAGAGACAGGTGATAGAGAGAGGAGGGTAAGGTGGGAGATAGATTCTGGGTCAATGTCGTTTTCTCTTCAGTATATGTAAGGTAGATGGGTTCGTGAGATTAATCTGGGTCTTTTGGGTAGGCTTGTTTGAATAGATGGGTTTTTAGTGCTTTTCTGAATGGTAGGTGGTCATGGATTGCTCGGATAGGTCTAGGGAGAGCGTTCCATAGACGGCTGCCCAGGAAGGAGAAATTGGATCCATAATCAGTTTTGTACTTGAGACCTTTACAGCTGGGGTAGTGCAGGTTGAGGTACTTTCATGAGGATACAGACATGTTTCTTGCTGGAAGGTCGACCAGATTTATCATATAGTTCGGAGATTCTCCGTGTATTATCTTGTGGATTAAAGTCTGGGCTTTGAAATTGATATGTTCTTTGATTGGGAGCCAGTGCAGTCTTGCACGGAGAGGAGCTGCACTCTCAAAACGTGATCTGCCAAAGATGATTCTTGCGGCTGTTAGGATATAGGCTTTTAATACACAGCGTAGGGTGTAAGCAAAGATGGAACATATAGATAGGTAAGAAAGTAGGAAGAGTTAGAAAGTAAGGTGATTGATTTAAAAAAAGTTGCTCGACTAAATATTGCTGTTAATCAGGTAAATCCTGGCACCATCCTGCCCCTGCACTAATCAGTTAATATGGCAGCAGTCAGCAGAACCGTCGGATTTAAATGCTGCTAAATATTAGCTTGGGATCCAGCCATCAGGTTTTAACTGGATAGGAGCTTCTTACTCAGCTAATCTCTTTTGGATATTGATTCCTAAATAAATAGTATTTACTGCTAACTAGTGCATTTTACGTTGTGCTCACTTTTCTGTAACTTAATTTATTTCTCTTCAGTGAAAACAGTTCAGAGGCTTCAGGTGACAGATGGGCAAGAGGCCATGAGAATTCTGACAAGGTATTGTTCGCTTTCAGATCTGCCACGTTATCCAGTTTCAAGAGAGACATTTTGGCCAGTTTTGGATTTCAATTTAGATCCCAAAGCATCGTGGGATTTGTAGTCTCTGATTCTAACCATTTACAGCAGTGCTGCAAGTCCCATAATGCATTAGGGTCAGGTTGCCAGAAATCCAGGACTGGCCCAAAGTCTCCCTCCTGGAACTGGGTAACTTGGAAGCTCTGCACTCTACTTGCATGCAGGGGCGTATCTGCGTGGGGCCACAGGGGCCTGGGCCCCCGCAGATTTCGCCCTGGCCCCCCTCCCCGCCGTCAACCCTCCCCCGCTGCTTACTTTTGCTGGCGCCGAGGTCCGACCCGCAATCTCCGTTTTTCGTCTACCTCCGTGGCCATGCTTCCAGGAAGTAACGCTGCAGTGCTGATTCGTTGAATCCAGTTCGGCGTCTGACGTCAGACGTCGAACTGGATTCAACGAATCAGCACTGCAGCGTTACTTCCTGGAAGCATGGCCACGGAGGAAGATGAAAAACGGAGATTGCGGGTCGGACCTCGGCGCCAGCAAAAGTAAGCAGCGGGGGAGGGTTGACGGCGGGGAGGGGGTGGAGAGAGGCGGCGGCGGGGGGGGGGGGAGGGAGGCAAAAATGTGCCCCCCCTCTCTGGCTGTGGCCCCCCCTACCGCCGGATTCCAGATACGCCCCTGCTTGCATGACTGTCCACAGAAAATGTTACAACAGGAGGAGAACACAAAAGAAAAACAACAGGAATTAAATTGAAATACTTACAAAAACAATTAGTCAGGAAACTCCTGGGAGATGGTGGGGGCATCAATGTTCCTTCTTTCCCACCCCATACTTGTGGGCACCTGAGCATTCACTGGAACTATCTGCTAATCTCTGCTGTGCTGAGCTCTTACTCATAAAATTACTCTGGAGTGTATCCAAAACAGACCCTGCTAAGGTCACTGGCTTCAAATATTATCCTAATGGTAAAAGTCACCTCTCTCTCTCTCTCTGTTTGGTTGCTTTACAGTTTCTACTCTATAGCTCATTAGTTAGAATTTCCCACTCCTTTTTCACGTATACATTAGCACTGCACTGTGCAAAAACCTGCCAAAGCCCAGGCTGCGTTTTCCTTCATTTCTGCAGGGCTGGTGTTAGACATTTAGGTGTCCAGCGCAGAAACTGGGAGGAAGCCTCAAAGAGTGCCTGCAAGCTATGCCTTCTTTGACTTGAGGCTGGCTTGAGGCCCCCTGGGGCATGGAGGCCCAGGGCATTTGCTTGTCTGCTGTCCCCTAATGTTAGCCCGATCTCTCCAACATAATTGTCTAATGATGAAGAAACAGCGCGAGAAGGCGAAGGCCATGGCCAGAAGGAGGCTAGGCTGTGTAGAGAGGGGCATAACCAGCAGAAGAAAGGAGGTGTTGATGCCCCTCTACAAGTCGTTGGTGAGGCCCCACTTGGAGTATTGTGTTCAGTTTTGGACGCCATATCTTGCTAAAGATGTAAAAAGACTGGAAGCGGTGCAAAGAAAAGGTACGAAAATGGTATGGGATTTGCGTTGCAAATTGTACGAGGAGAGACTTGCTGACCTGAACATATATATCTTGGAGGAAAGGAGAAACAGGGGTGATATGATACAGACGTTCAAATATTGGAAAGGTATTAATCTGCAAATGAACCTTTTCTGGAGACGGGAAGGCAGTAGAACTAGAGGACATGAATTGAGGTTGAAGGGGGGGCAGACTCAGGACTAATGTCAGGAAGTATTTTTTCATGGAGAGGGTGGTGGATATGTGGAATGAATTCCTGCGGGAGGTGGTGGAGATGAAAACGATAACGGAATTCAAACATGCATGGGATAAACACAAAGGAATCCTGTTTTGAAAGAATGGATCCGCGGAATCTTTGCAGAGATTAGGTGGCCGGTAATTGGGAAACAAAACCAGTGCTGGGCAGACTTCTATGGTCTACGCCCTGATCGAGACTGAATAGATAGGGATGGGCTGGAGTGTAAATTTTAAGAGGCTTCGATGTTACCTTCAGTACTTAGTACAAGAACAGTGCTGGGCAGACTTCTACAGTCTGTGCCCTGAGAAAGGCAAGGACAAATCAAACTCGGGCATACATATAAAGTATCACATACCATGTAAAATGAGTTGGGCAGACTGGATGGACCGTACAGGTCTTTATCTGCCGTCATTTACTATGATGTCAACTGTACCATGGCAGCAGTTGGTGACCGTGGACCCTGAAGCAGGAGTCAAAACCTTGGCCAAAATCGGTCCGTGGATAGTTGATAGAGATTCAACAGACGACTGGGTGGCTGGAAAGCTAAGTCTCTTTTCACATTTACTTTAAACAGCTTTATGAAAGAGCTAAAACAATAAAGATAGGAGGTTTTTCTGCCAGTGATGAGTGTGTGGGCCTCCCTAAAGTTGATTAACACATTAACAAAGGAGTGTCCCAGCATTTCTTTGAGTGGAGGAGGGTAGTTAGTGGGGTCCCGCAGGGGTCTGTGCTGGGTCCGTTGCTTTTTAATGTATTTATAAATGACCTAGAGATGGGAATAACTAGTGAGGTAATTAAATTCGCCGATGACACAAAATTATTCAGGGTCGTCAAGTCGCAGGAGGAATGTGAACGATTACAGGAGGACCTTGCGAGACTGGGAGAATGGGCGTGCAAGTGGCAGATGAAGTTCAATGTTGACAAGTGCAAAGTGATGCATGTGGGTAAGAGGAACCCGAATTATAGCTACGTCTTGCAAGGTTCCGCGTTAGGAGTTACGGATCAAGAAAGAGATCTGGGTGTCGTCGTCGATGATACGCTGAAACCTTCTGCTCAGTGTGCTGCTGCGGCTAGGAAAGCGAATAGAATGTTGGGTGTTATTAGGAAGGGTATGGAGTCCAGGTGTGCGGATGTTATAATGCCGTTGTATCGCTCCATGGTGCGACCGCACCTGGAGTATTGTGTTCAGTACTGGTCTCCGTATCTCAAAAAAGATATAGTAGAATTGGAAAAGGTACAGCGAAGGGCGACGAAAATGATAGTGGGGATGGGACGACTTTCCTATGAAGAGAGGCTGAGAAGGCTAGGGCTTTTCAGCTTGGAGAAGAGACGGCTGAGGGGAGATATGATAGAAGTGTATAAAATAATGAGTGGAATGGATCGGGTGGATGTGAAGCGACTGTTCACGCTATCCAAAAATACTAGGACTAGAGGGCATGAGTTGAAGCTACAGTGTGGTAAATTTAAAACGAATCGGAGAAAATTTTTCTTCACCCAACGTGTAATTAGACTCTGGAATTCGTTGCCGGAGAACGTGGTACGGGCGGTTAGCTTGACGGAGTTTAAAAAGGGGTTAGATAGATTCCTAAAGGACAAGTCCATAGACCGCTATTAAATGGACTTGGAAAAATTCCGCATTTTTAGGTATAACTTGTCTAGAATGTTTTTACGTTTGGGGAGCGTGCCAGGTGCCCTTGACCTGGATTGGCCACTGTCGGTGACAGGATGCTGGGCTAGATGGACCTTTGGTCTTTCCCAGTATGGCACTACTTATGTACTTATGTACTCTGATATTATAACATATCACACCGATATCTGTAGATATCCTATATTTGATTCACACCTAAATTTAGCCATGCCAAGTTGGGTTTCTGTTACTATTTCTAAAACAGCATCTCGGAGCACAAATGCCATTATAGATTTGGTGCTCAGCGGATGGCATCAGAGTCTATAGGCAGCTGCCATGTCATGCAGTTGCCCCCATAGTAAATAAAGACAGTTAAATACCAGCACAACCCATTCTTTCTGGGCAAACTGGATGGGCTATGTTGGTCTTTATCTGCTGCTCTTTACTATTGGCCTGATATTCAGCTGGCAGAGGTCAGTGTTTTGCTAACTGCTGCGGCTTTATCCCCAGATATTCAATGCTGGGCCATGTCAAGGCTCCAGCACTGAATATCTGGGTGTACGCTTGCGATCAAACCTCAGCTGGTTAGTGCAATATTCAGCCGTTAACCGGTTAAGAAGAAAAGCATAAAGAAAGGACTGGGTTTTATGTGGATTCCATGGCAGGAAGGTTGAACGCGTTAAAACTACTGGTCTCCCACGCCTTGAGACAGCTTGTTTTTCCGCGAAACTCTGGCCAAAGTCGGTGAGACGGACCAACCACTTACACGCTGTTTACTGCACTTGAAGTTTAAGTTAAGTCGTCTTTCACTTCTTTTTGTGGATCCATCCATAGTCAATTCTGTGAAGTTTAGCATTTTGAACTCAAAGAAACAAGGGGGGGGGGGGGGGTTAATGCCAGTGATGATAAATAGCCCACTGATATTCTTCGAACCTTGTTTTTGAAAACAACTATTTGGGTTGGTGGTTGGGCTGGTTTCAGAGTCTCCCCCCCCCCCCCCTCCTTTTTCTTATTTAAAACTTTATGCACTTCACAGAATCATAGTCATCTTCATATGCCTCCAACTTCCCTTTCTTGGGTACTCGACTGTGGAACGCCTTACCTAAATTAGTTAAATCAACCCAGAACTATCTAAAGTTTAGGAAATTATTAAAGTCCGTCCTATTCAAAAAGGTCTACTCTCCAGATGCAACATAATCAGTTCAACGTCTTGGTCTCAAATTAATCCAGAAACACCTGAATCTATTTTCTTTACTTTTCTATTGTTTAATACAATACCAAACTTTAATTTACTGTTTGTAATGTTTTTAATATGCCATTAGTATGTATTCTTGACTTAGCCTGCTGTAAGCCACATTGAGCCTACAACCAGTGGGAAAATGTGGGATATAAATGCTTTAAATAAATAAAGTCTTGAGAAAGTATCACTTGCCATTATCTTAGAGAGATCGTTGATGTTGTATAGTATCGATACTCTCTATTCCTTGTTGTGATATATGCCTATTTATGTGATTACCTTAGCTGGTTAAGTGCTGAAAATCGGCACTTAACTGGCAAGATAGCGACCCTGGAATGGCCAGAAAATATCTGGTTTCAACTTAGGCACTAAACAGATATTTTCCTCAGCGCTATCTGGTTAAGGGCCACTATATAAATGGCCAGTAGCTTTTCCTGACTGTTTAAACTGCTTTGAATATTGGGCTGTATGGTACTACCTGTAACCACTGAATCAAAGTGGACTGGAGGCTTTGATTTCTTGTTAATGCTGTGGCTGGCAATGTCTGCTCTGAGGAGAGATTTACAAGTACTATGATGGTGGTGGAGGGGAACGGGGACGAAGGATTTACAACAGGCAGAAATTCATACGCAGTCTGTGAGAACTATGGAGAACAAAAATTGAGAGCTGGATGTCTTCAAAGTTTTAGTAGCCAAAGACAATATTAATAGCAGGAGAATGGAGACGTTGCTTGATTTCATGTGTCAGAGAAATATTCATGTTCTCGACTCTCCTCAAGATCCTAATCTCCGTGGAATGGAAGTATTTTTAAAAAGAGGTGATTGACTGTTTCCATTTTACTAAAGAGATATCACCACCTATTTTTCTGCTAAATCCATCTCACACAGGAACTTCAGTGATCCTCATCTGAAATGGTCCAGGGCAAAGGGGCGCATTTTTAGTGGATATGTTTTGAGACTGTTTTGGGACAAAGTCTACGACAATTTCCATTTGAAAATTGCCCTGGGTATAAAGTACCTGCCGATATATCTGCCCTTGGTTCAGTGCAGACAGATTTTCTAGGGGAAACAGGACATGCCAGTACATGCCACGTGTAATTTTTTGATTGTGCTCAAAAGATGCCCTCCCTACCCCCTTTCCACAAACTATATGCATTCTCATAGCCAGACTGATTGAAGGAAAGGCAATGTACGGAAAGATAATTTAGGGAAAGGGAAATGGGACTTGATATACCGCCTTTCTGAGGTTTTTTGCAACTACATTCAAAGCAGTTTACATATATTCAGGTACGTATTTTGTACCAGGGGCAATGGAGGGTTAAGTGACTTGCCCAGAGTCACAAGGAGCTGCAGTGGGAATCGAACTCAGTTTCCCAGGATCAAAGTCCACTGCACTAACCACTAGGCTACTCCTCCACTACCCACAAAATGGTTTTGAAAACTGTATGCCAGGATAGTGAGAATAATTTAACCATGCAACTTGGTTTTCCAAAATATAGTTGAAACTTGTTTGGTCAAGATGGGGAGAGGGGGGAGGAGGGTTATATTTTCTTTCAGGTACTCTGTGAAATATTCAAAATCCTTGAAGAATGGTAATACAGGCTTTTGGGATCCATTTCCACTTATTGTTAAACACGTCCTGCACCACTTTCTTACAGTAACATTTGTTAGACAAATTTTGTCCTTTTTGTCATAATAATCAGAAATTAGCATGATGCATTTGGACATATAGAGAGAAGGGGCTCTCATGTTTATAGTAATTCACTCTCAATGTTAAGTAATTTTGCTATTTTCTTCACTTATTTCTTTTTGAGTGACTAGGTTATTTATTCTCCAGCTAGGACTGTATGGAGATAGATGGGCTATAAATTACTTATAACAATAATTTATGTGAAAATCAAAACTGGGAGGAAAAATGCCCAGGTTGTTGAAAAGGAGGGCTTATGATATTGGAAGCCTGAAGGAGCACAGCAAGAGAGCTAGACCTGTTGCCATACTCCCCTAAACCAACAAAAAAACCCTTCCATTGATGGAGATCCTGTCACCTCCTTCCTAGGGAACGTATTCCAGTGCTCAACCACCCTCACAGGTAGAAAGTTCCTCCTAATGGAGGACTGGAGGTATAGACTACAAGGCTCCGAAGCCAAGGTTCAAATCTCACTGTTGCTCCCTAAGCCCATAACCTCCCTGCCTGTCTGCAGTGAATCTGGATTATAGATTTGGCTAGCTGTTGTTCTATAATGTACATAGGTTCATGTCCCACGGGGCTTAAATCTAATGGCCTGCCACCTCTATAACCAGACATTCCAGATGTCAGCTGGCACTGAATGTATCTTTAGACACCATGGCTGTTTTCCTATAGACCTAGAATGGGAGAAAAGCATTTTTAAATCAGGCCCTAAGTTTACATTTGAGCTAAAGGAGGGAGAAGTGACCTGACCAAGATCATAAGGAGCTTCTCTGATTCTCAGCCTCCTGCGCTAACCGCTAGACTACTCTTCCATTGATAAGGTATGATGGCAGAAAAAGACCAAACAGCCTCTCCATTCTTCTCATCCATGAAGAAGAGTTGATCCTGTCCTCAGCATCTCTCCTAGACCACCGTCAAGTCACCCCTCAATCTTCTCTTTTCTGGACCAATGAACCCAACTCCTTTCTAAAGGCTGAATCCTAACCCTGCATCTCTATTTCTAGGTTTCCAGGACGTTCACACCATGATCTTCATCGGCTTCGGCTTCCTGATGACTTTCCTGAAATGTTATGGCTTCAGCAGCGTCGCTTTCAACTTTCTGATTGCGGCATTTGGCCTCCAGTGGTCAACCTTGATCCAGGGATTTTTCCATGGCTTTCACGATGGCAAAATTCACGTTGGTATTGAGAGGTATTGCTGCTTTCTTCAGCTGTTCTTGCTGTGTTATCATTTAAGTATTTCAAAATACTGCTGCTTCTTGACCACATGACTGTCTTTATCTGTTCAAACTATATTCACTCTTCAGACATCTTAAGGGGAAAATTATCAAGGGACATAGTAATCAGCTGCTTTACATACATTTGCATGTTTTGCGTCTCATTACTATGTAACGTGGGGATGACCTAAATAATGTGATAGGGCACTGCAAAAAGCGTTAGCACCCTTTAACACATGTTAAGGAGGTAAATAATGCGGGTTAGTGCCCTAATGCAGCTTGATATTTAACCCCTTAAGGTGCTGCTGTCTCCTGTTCTGAGATGTCTCTTCAGCAGTTTGTGTTGAAGTCATAACTTGGCTGCTGTCGTCTCCTGTCTGAGGAGTCTCTTCCGCTATCCAAGCTGTTTTCATACTTCAGGTGTCTCTTTCCTTGAGGTCTGTAAAACCTTTCCAAAGGATACCCCCTACAATGGATTGCATGAACACATCTGCAACTTGTGTCCTGCACATCATAAGGGGGCCGTCTTCTTGTGGAAAGATGTCCTTACTAGAAAGGTGATATGAGTATTCTATGTGCAGGACTTATACTGCAGGGGAAAGATGTCCTTACTAGAAAGGTGCAGTGCATACTGTAGGGGTCTAATAGCAGAAATCAGCTTGTGTTAAGTGTAAAAGTTGCACACTAATCGATGGAGGCATGCCCAGCCTGTGACATGTGCATTAGTGCCTGTAGAACCTGGTTACAATTAGCACGGTTTATTTATAGCATTTGTATCCCACATTTTCCCATACACAAGCAGGCTCAATGTGGCTTACAAGTCAATAAGAAATAGGGTCAGGTAAGGGAGGTACATGTGTAAAAAAAGGTACAAAATAATAAGGAATAAAATGGTCCTTTGAGGCAATACAATGTAGAGTCTATTGAGTAGCATCAGTAGGGTAGGCCTTACCAAACAGATAGGTCTTTAAAGAGCGCCTAAAGTCTTGATGATCATGCAGCGTTTTCACACAGTTCGGTAATGCATTCCACAACTGCGTTCCTAAGTAGGAGAAACTAGACGCGTAGGTGGTTTTTGTATTTAAGACCAATGCAACTGGGATAATGAAGATTTATATAATTACGAGATGATCTGTTTCTGTTCCTCGCCGGAAGATCAGGTAAATCAATCATATAATCCGGGGCTTCACCATAGATTTTTTTTGTGGACCAGCGTACAAAGTTTGAAGGTAATACGGTCCATAATTGGGTTCCACTTAGTGCCCACTATTTGAGGAGACCCTACATGGAGCTACGCTAACTGCACAAATGAAAAGTTACAGCATGCATTAAGTAACGCGAGCGCCCTGCATTGCGCAGTCCTCACCCTTTCTCTGCCCATGACCCGTCTGGTTCCTGCCCACTAACACAATATGGAGTTAATGCAGAAATGAACGTGTGCAAACTGTTATGCCACTGCGGTAGCTGCTAGTGATCTTCTGTAGTAGCAGTTAATGCACTGTAATTTATATACTAACAGCTTATCAATAGAAATCAAACAAAATAAAACATGGAAAAGAAAATAAGATGATACCTTTTTTATTGGACATAACTTAATACATTTCTTGATTAGCTTTCGAAGGTTGCCCTTCTTTGTCAGATCGGGTTCTACATGGAACGTTGCTACTCTTTGAGATTCTGATGTGGAATCTTGTCACTCTTTAGCATTCCGGAATCTTGCTATTCTTTGAGGTTCTACATGTAGAGAGGTGTGGTAGCCGTGTTAGTCCACTCTTAAAGGTTATCAATAGAAATCAAACAAAATAAAACATGGAAAAGAAAATAAGATGATACCTTTTTTATTGGACATAACTTAATACATTTCTTGATTAGCTTTCGAAGGTTGCCCTTCTTCCTCAGATCGGAAATAAGCAAATAATCAAGAAATATATTAAGTTATGGCCAATAAAAAAGGTATCATCTTATTTTCTTTTCCATGTTTTATTTTGTTTGATTGCTATTGATAACCTTACAAGTGGACTAACACGGCTACCACACTCCTATACTAACAGCTTAACACTGTTTAGTAAAAGACTCCTTTAGTTAACCTCAGTTGGGGAGTGGAGGAGTGGCTTAGTGGTTAGGGTGGTGGACTTTGGTCCTGGGGAACTGAGGAACTGAGTTTGATTCCCGCTTCAGGCACAGGCAGCTCCTTGTGACTCTGGGCAAGTCACTTAACCCTCCATTGCCCCAGGTACAAATAAGTACCTGTATACAATACGTAAGCCGCATTGAGCCTGCCATGAGTAGGAAAGCGCAGGGTACAAATGTAACAAAACAAAAAAGAAAAATTCTCCACTCAATATTCAGCCGGTGGCTGTCCGTGGTTTTGAAACACTGATCACCATGGGCAGAATTAGGCTGAGATTTTCAATGCTGGGCACTGAATATTCCCAATAAACAGGACCAAGCATAGATGCGGGGATATTTAATGCATAACAACATCAATTCTCCCAGCAAACATTTCATAAAGTATCAAGTTTTAAATACCATCAGACTTGCAAGTGTATTCATATTCACACTAATACATTTTTTTACTAAGGGGATCCTCAGGTATCCCCTTACAATGCAAGTGCAATCAACAATCTCTTTCCTAATGTAGCACTGCATACTCCTCATTGGTCCCTCATTTTTTATATCAAAAATTTGTATCAAAAATTCAAAAGCTACTTAGCTTAGAAAAGGAATGGAGCCTCTGCCAACACGGCCAGGTTTCCCAATCTTCTTCAGGACAGAGCTCCAAAATAGCATCTTTAGTCTTGTCATATAGCTTCAAAGAGTATCCTGAAGAAGATTGGGAAACCTGGCCATGTTGGCAGAGGCTCCATTCCTTTTCTAAGCTAAGTAGCTATTGAATTTTTGATACAAATTTTTGATATAAAAAATGAGGGACCAAAGTGATCGTTGATTGCACTTGCATTGTGATACCCGAGGATCCCCTTGCTAAAAAAAATGTTTTAGTGTGAATATGAATACACTTGCAAGTCTGATGGTATTTAAAAATTGATATTTTAACAATGTTTGCAGGGGCCATTGAATATTGGCATTTGGTCAGGCTCGGGCAGGCAGCCAACTCTTATGGTGATCCTGGCCAATATTCAGCCAGGATACACAAAAGCCATGTCCCCCCCCTCCCACCCCCTTCACATAATCACTGACCCCCTTCCACCCCCCGACACAATTTTGGCCCCTCACCTTCCCTCTGACAGAATCTCGAATCTCCCTCTCACCTTCTTGAAACAACTGCACACCTCCCTCCCTGACACAATCATAGACTCCTCTTCCCCCCAGTTAGAACAGACCCCCCCCACCTTGGCCTACCTTAGTCCCTGCTGGTTCAGTGGGGTGATAAGAGACAGGAACGAACCCCACTTGCTCCTGCCCCTAGCAGCACTCTGTAAAGATGGCTGCTGCAATTTCTAGCTGTAGTCTTGTGGTACTGGCAGTGGGAAAGGAGGTCTGAGATTGTGTCAAGAGGAGTTGAAGAGGGGTCAGTAATTGGTTCGGGAGGGGATGTGGGAGGGGCAATCAGAGCATGCTGGGGTGGGTGGGAGGGAGGAGAGGACACTGTGCTCTGCAGGCCAGGACCCAGAAGTTACGTGGCTGATGACTGATATTCAGTGTCAGCACCACATTGCTAACTGGGCAAAGTTAGGACTGCTTTTCATGTGATCCTACATGCCTGGTTATCTGCTGGCACCACATAACTCCTGGCTCCTCCCCGACTCTGCCGCTCACATGCCCGCTTCCAACATGGCTGGCGAGTGTGGCACTGTCCAGTTAGGTGTCAATGAATATTGGCGACTAGGCATTCACAAGTTCTTTAAACAGGCAGGAGGCTCTGTTGCCCATTTAAAATCACTTTGAATGTTGACCTCTGTGCCCATATCTTGTATCTCTTCTTCATTGCCAGTATGATCAATGCTGACTTCTGCACTGGGGCCATATTGATTTCCTTCGGAGCAATTCTGGGGAAGGCCAGTCCTGTCCAGCTGCTGTTCATGACCTTGTTTGAAGTGACACTCTTTGGGATTAACGAATACATTATACTCAATATCATTGGGGTAAGTTGCTTTATACAGAAGCCATTAAGGGTCTTGGCTCCCCATACTCCCCAACCCACATCTTCTCTCATCTGTAGGGAACTATGGTGATTGACCCCCATCCTCTCTCCTCTGTAGGAGGTCCTGAAGAGCAGAGATACAGCCAATCTTTTCAGTTCCCACATCCCAACGGCACAATGCCAGGATTCCATGATGTTTACTCCTGGGATAAGCAGCATGGAATCTGTTTCACTCGTTTGGGATCTTGCCAGGTACTTGTGACCTGGATTGCCCACAGTTGGAAACAGAATACTGAGCTTGACGGACCTTCAGTTTGTCACAGTGTAGCAATGCTTATGTACTTTACAAATGAAAGGCTGGATCTATCATGTTGGTTGGTTACTATATGGAGGGTTTATCACAGAAGCCTTTGATTGCTTTATTACACATAACATTTGGCAGGCATGGCTTGCAAAGACCAAGCTTAGCTAACCGCATCGTGGCCTTGCTATAAACACAGTCTGTTTCCTTGAATTTCCATGTCAAAGGAACCATCAGTGGATCACTCATATTTTCTCAAGGTCTCGCTCCAATGATTTCCACTGAGCATGTAAATAGCTGACATTAGCCCAAGGCTTCCTGACCCGAAAGGTTTGAATACACCCAATGGCCTAGCAAGGACTCACTCCAGGGTTCAAAGATATGTGGTACGAACAACCAGATCCCACTAAACTAATGAGCAAGACAGACAGCAAAACACCAGTTTATGAACAAAGTAACAGAGTGAAGGAGTAGCCTAATGGTTAGTGCAATGACCTGAGCTTGTAAGAAGCTGGGTTCAGTTCCCACTGCTGCTCCTTGGGAGCCTGGGCAAGTCACTTAACCCTTCCTTGCCCCAGGTACAAAAACAGATTGTGAGCCCAGTAGGGACAGAGAAAGTACCTGCACAGAATATGTAAACTGCTTTGTTTGCACCACAGAAAGATGGTATATCAAGTCTTATCAGTGCTATGAACATTACATTTTAAACTATGATGGCTGTAATAATGTATTAGGGTTGCTGAGTAAGTTTAGAAGAAGTCTGGGAAACACTCATCCAGCATTGCCCATATTTTTTTGTTACATTTGTACCCCGCGCTTTCCCACTCATGGCACGCTCAATGTGGCTTACATGGGGCAATGGAGGGTTAAGTGACTTGCCCAGAGTCACAAGGAGCTGCCTGTGCCTGAAGTGGGAATCGAACTCAGTTCCTCAGTTCCCCAGGACCAAAGTCCACCACCCTAACCACTAGGCCACTCCTCCACTGTTGCTACTATTGGAGATTCCACTAGCAACATTCCATGTAGAAGTCGGCCCTTGCAGATCACCAATGTGGCCGCGCAGGCTTCTGCTTCTGTGAGTCTGACGTCCTGCACGTACATGCAGGACGTCAGACTCACAGAAACAGAAGCCTGCGCAGCCTTCTACATGGAATGTTGCTAGTGGAATAGCAACATTCCATGTAGAATCTCCAACAGTAGTAACATTCCATGTAGAATTCCCAACAGTAGCAACATTCCATGTAGAATCTCCAATAGTATCTATTTTATTTTTGTTACATTTGTACCCTGCGCTTTCCCACTCATGGCAGGCTCAATGCGGCTTACATGGGGCAATGGAGGGTTAAGTGACTTGCCCAGAGTCACGCGGAGCTGCCTGTGCCTGAAGCGGGATTCGAACTCAGTTCCTCAGTTCCACAGGACCAAAGTCCACCACCCTAACCACTAGGCCACTCCTCCACTCATTTTCTCTTACTTGGCCCAAAAATGAATCATTCTTAACTTTTACTTTCTTTGGGCTTCCAACCTAATCAGAGCCTCCCTATGCCTATATTCAGCTACCTGAGATTTCCTCTCCATTTTTATTTTCTTCTTTCTGCACTTTGTTTGTTACCCCAGCCAACCCACCAGGAATGCTCTGGTTCGCAGACCACTGCGCCCTCTGGACTCCACAAGTGGTGCTTTGAATCATTCAATAGGTGTCACTGTTGAGTGGTGGCTAGAATGCCCTCCCTCCTGTTCACTTGGAGTATTTTCAGCTCCTGCTGATGCAAGAGGGCCAATCTCGGTTCAGAAGCGGAATCCAGGCTTCTTACAGAGCAGTGAGTCAATCTTCACATCTTTCCTCACGAGCGTCTTTAAGGCAGATCTTCCCAAACTGTGGATCAGGACTCCAAATGGGGTTTGAAAATCCCTGTTTGGGGCCACGACCTGAGTGGGCTCTCCATTATTCTACACCTCTAGGGGGTCACGCAATTTTATTTGGTCACAATTATGGGGTCATGGCCACAAAAAGATTGCCAAGCACTGCTCATTCTAGGAAGCACCATGGGGTATATTCTACAAGTAGTGCGTTGTGAGGGGTTTTATAGAACACTGCACCTCACCCTTAAGAAAAGTCCCTCTCTAACTAGCCTGGGCCACCTTAAGAGCACTGATCCCACCCTGGGAGGAAGTGAGCCAGGAGGGGCGGAGTCAATACTTGGGAGTTTAAAAGACAGAGCCAGGCTGAGGTTAAGAGAGGCCCAGGGAGGGAAGACTTGAATCCCCCACTGTATGCTGCTGAAGCTCCCATTTCATTATCGTGACCTGGGTGAGGTAAGCCATTGTTACTGTTGGACTGAATCTTACAAGTTTTGCTTGACCTGGCCCTCAGAGGAACTCGAGAACTTATAGGCTGTTTGGGGCGTGGCAACTCCAGCAGTTGCAGACTTGTTTGGCCGACCACCAGAGGCCTGCTTAAGACTAGATGTACTTAACTGCAGATGTTTTCCTACCCTATGTCTCAGGGCCTGTGAAAAGAACAGGCCAGAGGATTCCTTTGAATAAATATTTGTTTCAGCCCTTTGTCCAGCTGTTATTTTACTGGCCCACTCCCCAACCCTCGCGCGGGGTCTCACATGCCTAAAAATCGGCACCAAAAAATTTAACGAGCTTAACTCAATTCTGTAAAGAGTATCTGTCCTTTATGTAATCACGCTTAGGCATAAACTGCGCTTAACTGCAGGCACTTTGCTCATGCTATGAGCAGTCTTAAATGCCAGCACCTACAGTTTAGGCGCAGTTTGGTCATATTCTATATGAAAGCGCATAACATTTGGGAACGCCCCCAGAAAAGCCCCTATCCATACCCCCAAATATGTACACGCATTAGGGTGTGCACATCACTATAGAATACGCGTAAATCCTTATTATTGCCAATTAGTTCTATCACCCAATTATCAGCGCTGATTGGCTCGTTACTCAGTTAAGTCACACTCGCTAAATTGGGTGCGAGCCCAATTTAACATGCATTACTCTTAGTGTCATATATAGAATTTGGCCCCATGTGCACGTATAGTTCACAGAATAGTAGCAATTAACACGTCATTCCATGTGTAAGTGCCAGGTGTTGTTCTATAAAGGACATGCCAAAGTTGTTTAGCACGTAACTACAAGGGGGGCGTTACACATGGGATGAGCATGAGTGGGCCATGTGCGTGTTGTCAAATGACTCGAACAATTATAGAATTACTATCAGTTGTGCACATTGCATAATGCACTTAGGCTTCCAGCTTCCATTGACCTATCTTAAGTGGGTGCATCTAAATTTTTGCACGTCAACATGGCTTTGTGCTACTATTTCTATAACGGCTTAAGAGTACCTAAGTGCCATTATATACCATTGGTTACCGATTGAGTACCATATACACTTTAAACTCCTCCTGCTTGCTTTCAAAGCTTTCCGACAAGGCAACCCGGTTTATTTATCTTTGCATATTCGCCAGCCCAAACTCTAAGATCATTAGATGACCACCAAATGGTCCAACCTGGATCACGCATGGCACAAACGGAGAGCACTAGACAGTGCATTTTATTTTGTGTGACACCAGCTCTCTGCAACACTATGCCTCTCACTATTTGCAGTGAGCTTTCCCTGAAAATTTTTAAGGCCCTATTAAAAACCTGGTTATTTAGGCAGGCCTACAATCTCAGGTGGCGGCATTGCAATTTCTGTTCTCCAGCACCGTTAATGGATATGTTACTCTTATACCTTTAATGATGGATGTTTGCCTTTCCTATCTTTTTATTGTAGTTCTTTTTCAATTTTATTAGTCTGTACACCGCCTTGCCCTGCAAGTCAATTAAGACGGTATAGCAAATTCTGAATAACTAACTAGCTAAATAAAATATAGACTTGGCATTAGGTTTGACCCATTGCGGTTTCAACATTTTGGCACAAAGTTCTAGAATTGTCCACTAAAGCATGTCATAGGACGTCAATGAACTTGGTATCATGCTTTGGTCTGGCCTATCTAAGAGGTTGGGTCTCTTCTGTTTTTCTGTTCAGGCTAAAGACGCTGGAGGGTCCATGACTATCCACACCTTTGGTGCCTACTTTGGACTGATGGTCTCCTGGGTCCTTTACCGACCACAGCTTAACAAAAGCCGTCACAAAGAGGGATCAGTATACCACTCAGACCTCTTTGCCATGATTGGTAAGAAGTTAAATTTGACCGAAAGCTAGAATGGTCTAGGCCAGGTTGCCAATCTTCAAAAGGCTGAGCCAGCCCTGGTTTTGGTACATGTATGAACCTGTAGGGCCGATTTCTTTAAGAAAAAGTGGATTACAACTCCGTTGATGCAGTGAGGCCACAATTAAGACTGCACTGGCATGTCAAGTTCCAAATTATTTGATATACACCTATAAAACAGAGATATCTAAGCAGTTTACAGTAATTATTAAAAAATGGGGGTGGAGACCAGGTAAAAAAAAATGCCAAGGGCAAGAACATTACAAGAGAAACAATAAGGGAGGAACAAGAGGAGAGGTTACAATTCTTAGAGAAGAAACCAGAGGAAAGGGTCAGCACAGAAATCCAGATCATCATGTGAAGGGCTTTGCTATCCTGTTTTCAATGACAAGAATTGTATGAATACAGATTTATTTGATAAGAATGGAAAAGACTGCAGAACTTGTCCATTGACCACTGCTGTTCTCCTAACCTAGGGACGATTTATCTGTGGATGTTCTGGCCAAGTTTCAACTCTGCCATCACAGCTCATGGTGATGACCAGCACCGGACTGCAATGAACACCTACTACTCACTGGCAGCCTGCACCCTGGCGACCTTCGCCATGTCCGCTCTGTTGAGCGGCGAAGGCAAACTGGACATGGTGAGCAGAACCACTCGCTCTCTCACCCTCCTCGTAAAGGGCACAGATGGAGAAGCTTGCCCTTCCACATCTTCAAGTATCTCCCATGATACAAATAAATTAAATGAGTAATCAAATCATAAGCCACAGACTTTAGCAAACACACATATGTAAAAGACAGTATAGAAATCATAGTACCGACCAATAAAAAATACATAGCATCAACTACTAAAAACATACATATACTTGGCATATGATTTGATTACTTATTTGATGATTTATTTGTATTATGAGCTTTTACGATTTTTACTAACATGTTTTATAGCTCCTGATGCAGCCCTTGAAAAAGGCGAAACATGACCGTGTCAGCCTTTTAACTATTTATGCATTTTATGTGGTGAATGAATGTTGACCTTTTATTAGCATCAACTGCTGTTTTGTTGCCACTAAGGAATTATCCTTATAGGGCCATATTTAGTAAATGACACTCAAAGTTAGGCACTGGAAAAGATCTGCGCTAAACTCATTTGATAAGGGGCGTGCCGTGTCAAGCGCCTTTCTTGAATAGCGCCTACAGCAGATTCCCACGCCCAACCTCGAGTGCGAGGACTTATGCCTGCTGAAATCTAGCATAAATCTTGGCCTGAAAGTTGGTCATGGTACTCTGGAAATCTCTAACATCGCACCCATGGTTTTGGAACGCCCCTGACCAGCCCATGGCCACGCCCCTTTTGGGTAGCAGCTTTATAGCATAGCACCTAGGCAGATGCATTGCAGCCAATTAACATCAAGAATTGCATGTTAACAGCTCAACTGATTAATTTGGGTGCATTTTGGGTGACCTGTATAGACTCCGGAAGATTGTGTCCCATAGTTCTAAGGGAGCAAAACAGATGGAATTCTTGTCTCTACATACACATGGTTGCATATTCTGATATTCCAAGTCTATGATCACTGGAACATCATGCTACAAAATAGCTCCAGGGGGAAAGGTGCAACCGGTCATAAATTTGCTCCTTACAAGCCCATATATGCTGCAGATGGGGAAGACGCACCCAGCTTGTCCTTTGTGACGTGATACTATTTGGTGACCCTGTTCTCACCAAATTTGGGGGGTTATGTTTGTTGCATTGCATATGGATTGATTTTGATGGCTGCGTCACGTTGGGGATTATTTATAAGTCAATGAATTGAGTCCCTGACAGTGAGTATTTGCACAAGATTTTAAAAAAAATTGTGGTTCATTTATTTCTAATCTGGAGACTTGAAACTGTGCTCTCCACCCAGGTTCACATTCAGAATGCAGCACTAGCTGGGGGTGTGATCGTCGGTACATCGGCAGAGATGATGCTGACACCTTTCGGAGCCATGATTGCTGGGTTTCTGGCTGGTGTTATCTCCACTCTTGGATTCAAGTTCCTCACTGTAAGTCCCTGCTAGTCTGCTATGAGAATCTTTTCCATACAGAATAGTGCAGTGAAGTAGGACTTACTATTTACAGGACACAGGAAGCCCTTCAGTCCTAAAAGCAGGGCTTTTCTGTGCTGATATGTGACAGTACAGTGTATCAGCACCTTTTTTTCCTTGCCTGCTCTTCCCCCCCCCCCCCCCCATCACTCTCCCTGGGTCCAGCACCTCTATTTCCCCCTCCATCCTGGTTCCAGCATCTCTCCCTTTTCTTTGCCCTCTCCCACGCACCTTCCCGGTTCCAGCATCTGTCCCTCTCCCTCCCTCCCCGCAGTCCTTCTGACTTTTTCCCTTTGCCTGACAATGGCACTGTGTCAATTAAATCAGCTTGCCTCGGGGCTTTGGGCCTTCCCTATGATTTTTCCAGCAACTTCCTGCTTCCGTGAGGGGAGGACACATTACAGGGAAGGCCTGAAGCCCCAAGGCAGACTGATTTAATTGATGCAGTGCTACTACTGGTGGCAAAGGGAAAAAGTCAGAGGGACTGAGAGGAGGGAAGGAGAGGGATACACACTGGAATCAGGAAAGGGGGCAGGAAGGAGAGAGGAGAGACACTGGAAATGGGAAAGGGTGGAAGGAGAGAGAAGAGGGATACTGGAACAAGAACAGGGGGAGAGGAAAGGAAAGAGGAGAAATGTTGGAACCAGGAAAGGGGTGAAAGAAGAGAGAGGGGAGAGACGATGGAATCGGGAGAGGTTGGAAGGAGAAAGGAGAAGGACGTTGGAACCAGGAAAGAGAGGGGAAGGAAAGGGAACAGATGCTGGACTTGCCATATGAAGGGGGAAAGACAGGTGCTGGACCCAGGGATAGAGAGATGGAGGTGCTGGCCTACTGGATCTAGGAGGAGGAGAGGGAGGGAGGACAGACAGACAGACAGGAAGAGGTGCTGGATCCCAGGCCTTAGAGGAGAGGTAGATGAATAGGGATAGATGCTGGACCAGTGGAGGGGGGGAGAGGGTAAGAAAGACAGATAAGGGGAGGAGAGAAATGGAGGGGGAGGAAGACACTGGGCCCAGGAGGGAAAGTGGAGAAAAGACACTGTACCCAAGATGGCAGATGATGGAAGTGGGGAGGAGAGGGGAAATACTGGATGGAAGTGGGGAGGAGAGAGAGAGCAGACAATGAAAATGGGCAGGAAAGAGGAACAAGTTGTAGGTAGACAGTCAAAAAATGGAAATTTAAGATTGGATAGTAAGAAAGAAATGTGGACAGAGGCAGAAAATAAACTGAAGAAAGCTGAAAGGAAAAGGAGAGAGAAAATGACAAATGAACAGAAATCCTGGCAATAGAGGGAGGCTGAAACCTGGAAGGGGGGGGGGGGGGGGGAGAGGAAAGGGGTCAGATGCTGGAACCGGGATATGGTGAATCTTGTTCCCATTGAAGACGTCTGTGACAGCCTTGTATGTTTTCTCACCTACAGCCCTTGCTAGACTCAAAGCTGAAAATACAGGACACCTGTGGTGTTCACAACCTCCATGGGATGCCTGGTGTGATGGGGGCAATTATTGGTGCCATCGTGGCAGCTTTGGCTACAGCAGACATCTATGGTTATGGGTAAGAACTGATCTGGTATCTAGCATTTACTGGGACAAAGACCTCCCACCACTGCGCAAGCTGATGGATAAGTTTTCTCTTGTTTTACCGTGACTCTAGTTCCCAACTGCGGGGTGGTGTTTGGCCAAGGGAGAGGGATGGGGTGGGAGGGCTAGTGGTGGGAATATATTTAGTTTTGCTAAAACCAGAATGCTGAAATATTCTCCTAGGGGGATTCAAACCAGACAGGACAAGTTCTCACACCCCTCACAGGCACCACAACCTGAAGATTTGCCGTATTAGGATGTTCTGTATTTTTTACAAATTTTGTCTGCTTGCTCTCCTGCAGGATGGATGATGTTTTCCCCTTGATCTCCGACGGCTCCCGGACAGCTCAGTCCCAAGGGGTATACCAGATTATTGCCTTGTTTGTGGCACTGGGATTTGCCCTCGTTGGAGGAGTTCTGGTTGGTGAGTGCCATGTCGAAGCTATGTCCGCAAATATCTATTTCTAATGTTCTCACTGGTAAACAGGGTAGCAGATCCTACAATATTTTAGTATAAGGTCAAAGAATAGGTTATGTGTCCCCCTCCTTCCCCAAAGTCATAGGAGCCAACTTTCCAAAATGATTGGAGGTGCTAAACCCAATGGAAATGACCTCTCCCTGGACACAATCAAGGAGTTTGGTCAAAATTGAGGGTGCTCAAGCACCCTCAGCACCTACAGAGTTGGCACCTATGCCCAAGTTACTATACAACAGTGGTTTTCAACCCAGTCCTCAGGGGCCACCTGGCCAGTTGGGTTTTCAGGATATCCACAATGAATATGCATAAGATAGATTTGCATCATTTGCATGCACTGCCTTCTTGGTATGCAAATCCCTCCATGCATATTCATTGTGGATATCCTGAAAACCCAACAGGACAGGTGGTCCCTCAGGCCTAGGTTGAAAACCACTGCTATGCAAGACTACTATCAACTCCTCACCCCCGCTCCCCCCAACAATCTTTGGTATAGGCTAGATGAAGCCACCACTTTCTCATACTTTGTTATGCAGTCAGTACAGAGGGCATGCACTGGCATTAGCAAAAACCGCTGGGAGGGATTAAGCTACTGTATGGTATAGCATCAGTGGTCTATGGCTCATAATTTTGCCAGGGATGCATAGAAAAAAAACACACATTTTTATGGCAAAGGGATGAAGGCTAATTTGGATATCCACCAGCTTTTCACAATCACTCTGTTTCAGGGAACAAGCAGTTATGGATACTGAAACTGTGAGCAACTCCCACAAAAGACAGGAGTAGAGGGGAAATGTGGCTGAAGATTCCAAGCTGTGCTTCAGCACTTTTTTTAATTCTGTGTTTTAATAATTAAAAGAATGCTAGAAATGAGTGTCTGACCTTACAATGTCATCTCTCTCTATGAATCACCTAATGTATCACTGACTAGTATCAGGTTTTCAGATTGTTTTTGAGAAGAAAATCACTGCTTTTTTTTTTTCCAGCTTGTGATTTATCACAGGACTTGGAAAAGGTTGACTACCTTTTGGTAGGTACAAGCGTGGGTTCTGATGTAGAGATTTGGGAAGATTTTTCCTTGAGTGAGGGACCAATCCCTGGCAAATTTTAAAAAAAAAGTGTGGGGGGGGCGGGGGGAAGCAGAGGGAGGCTATTCAAGTTTTCGTCCCTTTTCAAGTTTGTCTTTGTTAAGTATTAGAAAAGTTAGTCTTAGATCAGTTATTGGAATTTGTTGAGAGGACTCTGGTCTTGCATGAGTGTCAATCAGGTTATAGATGCAATCGTTTTAACAAATCTTTTTTTATCGTCTATAGTTAACGAGATACTAGCGAAAATGGATCAGGGATTTGATGCTTTTTGGATTCAACTCAAGTGCTGCTTTTGATACTGTCTCTCACCTTAAGTTGCTTGGTTTATTGTGTAGTTTGGGGCTTAGCTCTACAGCATTGAAGTGGGTTTCTTATTTGTGAAATCGTTCATAAACAGTAGTGAAGAATCAAGAACATTCGGTGCCAAAGAAGTTAGTTAGAGGGGTTCCTCGGGGACCACTTCTAGCCCTTCTATTGTTTAATTTGTATGTGTTTCCTCTGGAAAAATTATTGGAGAGCTTAGATTTAAATTTTCACTTTTTTGTGATGATATTCAGCTGGTTGTCTTTAAGATGAACAATCAGCGAGATGTCATCGCCAATTTCCATCAGAAATTGGCAGCTTTAGGCAACTGGTTAAGTAGCCATGAGTTGGTTTTGAATGCAGAGAAGTCTGTGGCTGTGTGGATTTGTCGTAATTCAACTCCACTGGTATCAAAGCTAGTGTTGCAGGGTAAGCAAATTGTCATTATTCATGATTTTGTTAGTCTGGGATATCATTGTGATGACCAAATGAAATTTAATCTGCAGATTAGTGATGTGGTTAAGTCTTGCTACTTTCAATTAAGAATGGTTCTTCAACTGTGGCCATTTCTAAGTAAAGCAAATTTGGTGAAAATCATTCATGCTCTTGTGACTAGTAGATTGGACTACTGCAATTCCCTTTCTCAGGGTTTGATTCAGATTAGTATGAAAAGATTGCAGTTGGTACAGAATACCACAGACCGTCTGATTTCTGGAAAGAAGAGGAATGATCATATAACACCAGTTTGGGCTGAATTATACTGGTTGCCAGTGTCAGCAAGAATAATCTTTGCGCATGGTATTTAAAGGTTTTCGTATGGGCGCTCCAGGGTACCTTTTAGCTGTGGTCAAAAGGTATGTTCTCACAAGACAATTACGCTCCTCTCAGCGTACCTTGTTGGAATTTCCTTCATTATCTCTGGTTAAATTATCTTCCACTATGAATCAAACCTTTTGTTATTCTGGCCCTCATCTGTGGAATTCTTTGCCAGAGGAAATTAGAAGCATTAATAGCTATCTGACGTTTCGCAAGGCCTTGAAAACTTGGCTTCATGTAAGTTCCTTTGGAAAACTGTAAAGAGTAGTATTTTGTGTTTTACGTAGATTATTTTTTGGGGGAGGGGAGGGACATTGTTTAAGTATGATTTTATGCCTTTAGTTTAATATGTTTTAAGGGGAATATTGTATAAGTGTGATTTTCGTGCATTTATTTTAATATGTTTTTTGAATGTTGTTGTTATAATTTTATTGCAAACTGCTTTGAAGCCTATGTGTAAATCAAATCAAATATTAATTACCTTATAAAGTGCCCCAATCAGGGAACTGACAGATACAGAGTTGCAAACTTCCCTTTGTCCACCAGAGGTCAGTATAAGCTAAGATACAGACCAGGATCAAGCTTCTTGCAGCTCAGGCAGCCTAAAATAACAAATTCTTATATGACTCTGATTTAATCACAGACTATGGAACATATGTGTTTTTCTCGCCTTTTCTTTTGCCCCCCAGGGTTTATCCTAAAGATACCTGTTATGGGCTCCCCTCCAGACACACAATGCTTTGAAGATGAAATTTTCTGGGAGGTAAGAGCTGGTGGAATCGAAAACAGAATTTTATTGATTTTTGTTTTGCTAAATAAAGTGCATTTTCAGAATAAATTCACTAGAGTTTGAAAATAGTGGAACTGTGTATTTTTTTTTCCACACAGTCACTACAAATTCAATTGGTTGGCAAAGTGGCTCCCCCGCAGAGAAAAGCAAACAGATGCCACCCATTGTTGGCAGCTCAGTTTCACGGTACATTTAGGGTTGCCAGCTGGTTCCAGATTATCCCATCCAGTCTTCATTTTATCCCATGGCATACAGGAACTTTGTTCTGACTTCTATATTGCATTACTCAAGAAAACAAGACACAGTTCCATGTACCGTATGCAGCGGGATAAATTCAAGGTTGGATCTACCTGTCAAGCTATTGAGCAATCCTCTATGGGGTTGATATTCAGCTGGCAGTGGTGAGCATTTTTTAGCCAACCAGGTTATGTCCAGGCACTGGCATTGACTGGTTTCTGCAGCCAACTATCTCTTGTGTGGTTAAGTGCAATATTCAGCATTTAGCCGCATAAGCAATACCGCATAAAGATAGGCCTGAGTTTTATGTGGTTTGACATGGCCATTTAATTTAGGCAGATAAGTGCCAAATATTGGTATTTATCTACATAAGTGCTGATTCTGCCCCTGCACTACCCACAAGATTGCCAGCTTTCACTGTAGCAGTCAGTGGTGATATTCAGGGCACTAACTAGTTAACTGCCACTGAATATCATGAGATAGCCCTGAGCAAGTGATTTAACAGTCCAGAAGCTGTTCCTGGCCAGTTAAATCGCTTTGAATATTGACCCCTGTATGGAAAGCCAGCTTTTGAGTAAGGGGTAACAAGGGCCACATTAATTCAAGAAAGCCTGATCCAGTTCTGTTTTTATCCTTCTTTTATTAGACTCCCAGAGCTGGACCTCCTGCTTTTTATAGAGAAGTCAGGACTACGAGCGCCCAGCATGCAAAGGGAATAAAACCAGGAAGGCTTCCGGGGGTGGGGGTGGTGGTGGTGCGGGTACTCATATTTACTACCTCCTCTCTGTGTCCATGCACAGGTTCCAGAAGAGGATGCGGGACATGGCCAAATGATGGCTGTGAACACTGAGGATAACGAGAAGCATGCGCAGGCGTAACGCCGTTAAGCTGCACAAACGTACGTATCATGCCTACACACAGAGCAGAACGTGCTACAGTGCAAGTGCAGCTTTCACGTGAGACAAACAAGGCAGCAAAATACCAGCACTTAAGAGAAACATGTGCACAAGCAGAGATGAGAGTATAATCCTGCCTCCATCCACATGTACATAACCCCCCAAATCTATATACAGTGCCCAAATTTGGACACACTGCTGAGATATGCGCACAAAATCATTGGCTAATGCGCTCTTAACCATCAATAGCCAGGTGCCAAGAACCAATTACTGATGTGAATTGGCACTCGTTAAAATCTGCACACGCATCTGGCTGCTTGCGATTCTATAAGGCAGGGGGCCTAACTCCTATAGCTTATATCCCAAAAGGGAGTGTGGTCACAGGAGAGGCGGGGCATTCTGAAAAGTTATAGAATACTGGGCAAGCGCGCCTAACTCGGGCAACAGCATGCACACCAGGTTTCAGCAGGTATAAGTCTGGCGCCCAAAGGGGGCCTTTTACAAAAGGCGTGATAGCAGTTTTAGTGCACGCTGATTAGTGTGTGTTAAACGATAGACATCCATAGAAATATATGGGCTTCTCTAACGTTTAGTGCATGCTTATTTTTAGTGCGCTTTTGTAAAAGGACCCCAAAGTTAGGTATAGGAATCAGTGCTACCCGCTATTCCATAAAGGGCGCAGAGCCTTTATAGAATAGCACCACTTCTAGAATTCCATAGTCAACTTTACATCTATGTTCCGAGGAATCACATAGGTGTTAGATGTATATCGACTCCCTGTACAGTCTGAAAAGACATTTACCTGGAAGATGCACAGGGGAGAAGTGGTATAGCTGCATCATTTGCATTTTCATCTTGGGTAAAATATAGTGGAATGCTCCTCCTCCACCCCATTAATATCTGACTTCATTTTTGCCTTTTTCTGTCAGGAACTCCTTTGCAACAACAAGCTGTTCACAATTCTTCAGCGTAAAAATTGGTAGCCACTGGCAATTTTCAAAGAGGGACAAGGACGATTCTACCATGTTGGCTCCCAAGTCGCTTTCTTATCCTTTTCAGAGGGCTGAAAATGGAAACCTCAAAGGAATTCACTGAGTATTTACTGAAGATTTCACCAAGTAATTACTGAAGACACCTTGTCTCTTCCTACAATAACTGTACAAGATGAAAAAATACATATACTAACAGCGACTTTTAACAATCTTAGTACAGAAACAAGACCTGCTAGCATAGGCAGCCTAATTTGCCAAGCCTGACCTGTGTAATAAGGACAGCCTTTTATTAAGGCCATGGTTTTTTTTGCTTCTGGTAATCCAAGCCAACTTTTTTCATGCATTTTCAGCTCTGTCTTTTGTGGGTCAGTAGGGAACAATAGTCTCTACCTCCCCTTTTCCTTTGCGTCTGTATATAGCAGAATCACTAGCTTCAGACTCTCGCCTCTTTACCGAGGACGTCTTTCCACATTCCTGTCCTCGCTGTATAGTGTTATGGCCGGCATGGTTGAGAACATGAGCTATTTTTTTGCAAGGATGGTTCCCAGCCCTAGGGCGACACCTGGGTAGTCAGCGTATTAAAGACATTACAGAATATGTTATTGGCAATCTATAATGCTTGGCACTCACATACCCATAGCCACCACTTCCAGCAGAACCATAGACAAATCTAATCAGGATCATAAAGGCTCACCTGTTACAACTGTTATAGAATCATAGTGCATGATGTTTCTGTCCAAACCAGCATGCAGTGTGAGTTCACAAGTGGTACATACTGGTACTGTGCAATGGCCTACCACCATAGGTGCTAGCTTTGTGGGTGTTTCATAAGAACATAAGAGTAGCCATACTGGGTCAGACCAATGGTACATCTAGCCCAGTATCCTGTTTTCCAAACAGTGGCCAAGCCATGTCACAAGTACCTGGCAGAAACCCAAATTGTGGCAACCCTCCATACTACAAATCTCAGGGCAAGCAGTTGCTTCCCATGTTTGCTTCATGGACTTTTCCTCCAGGAATTTGTCCAAACCTTTTTTAAACCCAGATACGCTAACCACTGTTACCGCATACTCCTTTACTGTAATCATAGAGCATGCACTTGTATTGTGTTTAGCACTTGCAGTCATTTTGAAAAGTTGGCTCCTGTGCCTACAACATACTTCTCATTTGGCTCTGAGACAACTTTCAGCAGTGTCTAAACTGTGCAGCCTGTCTTGGAAATGTACCATGACAATGAGATTAGCAACTCCAAACTGTCTCAATAGGTAACCCAGTTCCTTTGATATTCACTAAAGCAACTGAAACTTAGTGGAGCACCTAAGGCTGGCTCAACCATTAGGCAAGAGTAGGAAGTCACTTAGGGTAGAAGCTTCTAAGGGGTGGCAAAGAGCAGCTGGGATCAAATCAAAACAAAAGATCCTGACAATCACACAAACTCGAAGAACCAACACGCATACTTTGGTCTGTAGGGAGAGCGGGCACACACATTACACATGCATGCATTCATATTTAAAAGGATGATGTCCAGTTATATATTCTTACAGGATTGTTATGGGAGGGGTGATGTTTTGATGATCATGAGTTTTGAGTTTAATTATCTGTATGTTGGGGAGGTAGCATAAGGCTGAAAGTCTG